>NC_135812.1:50265922-50435922 GCF_964213995.1 Mustelus asterias | reverse complement strand
GGAAGAAATAATGTAGGGAGGAGTTATACAATAAATGGCAGAGTCATCAGGAGTATAGAAACACAGAGGGACCTAGGTGTGCAAGTCCACAAATCCTTGAAGGTGGCAACACAGGTGGAGAAGGTGGTGAAGAAGGCATATGGTATGCTTGCCTTTATAGGACGGGGTATAGAGTATAAAAGCTGGAGTCTGATGATGCAGCTGTATAGAACGCTGGTTAGGCCACATTTGGAGTACTGCATCCAGTTCTGGTCGCCGCACTACCAGAAGGACGTGGAGGCATTGGAGAGAGTGCAGTGAAGGTTTACCAGGATGTTGCCTGGTATGGAGGGTCTTAGCTATGAGGAGAGATTGGGTAGACTGGGGTTGTTCTCCTTGGAAAGACGGAGAATGAGGGGAGATCTAATAGAGGTATACAAGATTATGAAGGGTATAGATAGGGTGAACAGTGGGAAGCTTTTTCCCAGGTCGGAGGTGACGATCACGAGGGGTCACGGGCTCAAGCTGAGAGGGGCGAAGTATAACTCAGACATCAGAGGGACATTTTTTACACAGAGGGTGGTGGGGGCCTGGAATGCGCTGCCAAGTAGGGTGGTGGAGGCAGGCACGCTGACATTGTTTAAGACTTACCTGGATAGTCACATGAGCAGCCTGGGAATGGAGGGATACAAACGATTGGTCTAGTTGGACCAAGGAGCGGCACAGGCTTGGAGGGCCGAAGGGCCTGTTTCCTGTGCTGTACTGTTCTTTGTTCTTTGTTCTTTGTGTGTGTATGAGAGAGAGAGAGACTGCCTGTGTGGTGTGTGTGTGTGTTGTGAGAGACTGCCTGTGTGGTGGGTGTGTGTTGTGAGAGACTGCCTGTGTGGTGTGTGTGTGTGTGTGTGTTGTGAGAGACCGCCTGTGTGGTGTGTGTGTGTGTGTTGTGAGAGACTGCCTGTGTGGTGTGTGTGTGTGTGAGAGAGAGACTGCCTGTGTGTGTGTGTGTTAGAGAGAGAGAGACCGCCTGTGTGGTGTGTGTGTTGTGAGAGACTGCCTGTGTGGTGTGTGTGTGTGTGAGAGAGAGACTGCCTGTGTGTGTGTGTGTGAGAGAGAGAGAGAGACTGCCTGTGTGGTGTGTGTGTGAGAGAGGGACTGCCTGTGTGGTGTGTGTGTGTGTGTGTGAGAGAGAGACTGCCTGTGTGGTGTGTGTGTGTGAGAGAGAGAGAGACTGCCTGTGTGGTGTGTGTGTGTGTGTGTGTGAGAGAGAGAGAGACTGCCTGTGTGGTGTGTGTGTGTGTGTGTGAGAGAGAGCCTGCCTGTGTGGTGTGTGTGTGAGAGGGAGAGAGACTGCCTGTGTGGTGCGACTGCCTGTGTGGTGTGTGTGAGAGAGACTGCCTGTGTGGTGTGTGTGTGTGTGAGAGAGAGAGAGAGACTGCCTGTGTGGTGTGTGAGAGAGAGAGACTGCCTGTGTGGTGTGTGTGTGTGAGAGAGACTGCCTGTGTGGTGTGTGTGTGTGAGAGAGAGAGACTGCCTGTGTGGTGTGTGTGTGTGAGAGAGAGAGACTGCCTGTGTGGTGTGTGTGTGTGTGTGAGAGAGAGAGAGAGAGAGAGACTGCCTGTGTGGTGTGTGTGAGAGAGAGACTGCCTGTGTGGTGTGTGTGTGTGTGTGAGAGAGAGCCTGCCTGTGTGGTGTGTGTGTGAGAGAGAGAGAGAGACTGCCTGTGTGGTGCGACTGCCTGTGTGGTGTGTGTGAGAGAGACTGCCTGTGTGGTGTGTGTGTGTGAGAGAGAGAGAGACTGCCTGTGTGGTGTGTGAGAGAGAGAGACTGCCTGTGTGGTGTGTGTGTGTGAGAGAGACTGCCTGTGTGGTGTGTGTGTGTGAGAGAGACTGCCTGTGTGGTGTGTGTGTGTGAGAGAGAGAGACTGCCTGTGTGGTGTGTGTGTGTGTGTGAGAGAGAGCCTGCCTGTGTGGTGTGTGTGTGAGAGAGAGAGAGAGACTGCCTGTGTGGTGCGACTGCCTGTGTGGTGTGTGTGAGAGAGACTGCCTGTGTGGTGTGTGTGTGTGAGAGAGAGAGAGACTGCCTGTGTGGTGTGTGAGAGAGAGACTGCCTGTGTGGTGTGTGTGTGTGAGAGAGACTGCCTGTGTGGTGTGTGTGTGTGAGAGAGACTGCCTGTGTGGTGTGTGTGTGTGTGAGAGAGAGAGAGACTGCCTGTGTGGTGTGTGTGTGTGAGAGAGACTGCTTGTGTGGTGTGTGTGTGTGAGAGAGACTGCCTGTGTGGTGTGTGTGTGTGTGAGAGAGAGAGACTGCCTGTGTGGTGTGTGTGTGTGAGAGAGACTGCCTGTGTGGTGTGTGTGTGTGAGAGAGACTGCCTGTGTGGTGTGTGTGTGAGAGAGAGACTGCCTGTGTGGTGTGTGTGTGTGAGAGAGAGAGACTGCCTGTGTGGTGTGTTGGTGTGTTTGAGTGCCTGTGTGATGTGTTGGTGTGTTTGAGTGCCTGTGTGGTGTGTTGGTGTGTATGAGTGCCTGTGTGGTGTGTTGGTGTGTATGAGTGCCTGTGTGGTGTGTGGGGTTATTGTGATATAAAATGACAGAGTTAATGCTGAACCCATGTTCCACTTCCCAAAGCAGTGACTAAAGCAGTTAAACAGAGCTCCGAGAATGAGCTGAGGTTGCTGCAGTGTTGAGCTCTTTGCGATTGGACTGGGTGAGGGGGGAGTGGGCTTGATGCAGCTTTAATTCCATTGGAGGCTGGCCTGGCAGTATTTACAATCTAATTGCTCCATTTTCTCAACACCATCTGCGCCACCCCGAGTTGTCTCAGTCACAGTGCTTTGACGGTGTTGTGCTTTTGAAGCAGTTTAAACTGTCAGGACAGCCGTAATTCTATCACTTCCCCATGAAGTGTGAGGAGTGAGTGTTTCCTCTGTGTTTGCTTCATTTGCTGCATGTTGTAATGGTGTTGAATGCAATGATTCCGCCCTCCTAACGACACACAGCCGCCTCCTCCCCTTGCTGCTACTGCACTGCGGGAGGCCCTGAGTGTCCCAGTCACATCCCAAGTTTCACTGGCCCAGGGTCTAACCTCCTTGCTCCCCTAGTCTGATCTCACCTGGAGGTCAGAGTGAAGGGTCTGTGGTTAGCCCGAAGCCCACCCAGGTCAGAATGAGAGAGCAGAACAAACCCAATATCCCAATCAGAAGTCCCTCATCCCCAGGCTCCATCTAGGCTCTCTCTATCTGCCCTGCCACGTTCGCTGGATACTGCTTCCTGAACCAATTCTCATCAATCCTCTGGCTGCCTCCTGTCACATATTCAGCATCAGCTACTTTTATCAGGGGGGGTAGGATTAGTAAGTTTGCCGATGACACAAAGATTGGCCGGGTGGTTAACAGTGATATGGAGTGTCTTGGGTTACAGGAAGATATAGACGAGATGGTCAAATGGGCGGATAAGTGGCGGATGGAATTTAACCCTGAAAAGTGTGAGGTGATACACTTTGGAAGGATAATTTGACAAGGAAGTATACTATGAAAGGTTTGACACCAGGAAGTTCTGAAGAACAAAGGAACCTTGGTGTGTTTGTCCACAGATCTCTGAAGGCGCGGAAAGGCAGATAAATAGGGTGGTGAAAAAGGCATATGGCACACTCGCCTTTATCTGTCGCGGTATAGATTACAAAAGCAGAGAGGTCATGATGGAGTTGTATAGAACTTTGGTGAGGTCACAGCTGGAGTACTGTGTGCAGTTCTGGTCAATACATTATAGGAAGGACATGAACGCACTGGAGGGGGTGCAGAGGAGATTCACCAGGATGCTGGCTGGTATGGAACACTTAAATTATGAAGAGAGGTTGGATAGGCTTGGAGCGGAGAAGACTGAGGGGTGACCTGATCGAGGTGTACAAGATTATGAGGGGCATGGACAGGGAGCAGCTGTTCCCCTTAGTTGAAGGGTCAGTTACGAGGGGACACAAGTTAAAAGTAAGGGGTAGGAGGTTTCGGGGGGATTTGAGGAAAAGCTTTTTTACTTGGAGGGTGGTGATGGTCTGGAATGCGCTGCCTGGGAGGATGGTGGAGGCGGGATGCCTCACATCCTTTAAAAAGTACCTGGATGAGTACTTGGCACGCCATAACATTCAAGGCTATGCGCCAAGTGTTGTCAAGTGGGACTAGGTGGGCAGGTCAGGGCCTTTCATGCGTCAGTGCAGACTAATGGGCCGAAGGACTATTCTGCACTGTAGTATTCTGTGATAAGGCCTTTAATTCACACACTCTCAAACTGAGTATGTGCCAAAAATAAAAGATGCCGTGAGTGTAGCCACAGAAGCAAACACCAGCACAGATTGAATTCTGACCATCCTGTACTAAATTGATGTGTTTACATACGAATTAGAGGTACGCCACTCAGCCCCTTGATCCTCCTCCACCATTCAATAAGATATTAGCTGATCTGATTGTAACCTCAACCCCATATTCCTGCTGACCGAGATAAACTTTTACCCTCTCGTTAAAAATATTTAAAGATTTGGGCCTCTTTTGTACCCAAGAAATGGACAGAATGCAAACCTATCACTTCCCCCAATATCTTTGAAGAGTGCTACAAATTTGCTTTCAAATTTAGTGAGACAGAAAAGTCCCAATATTAAATCCCACAGAAGTCTCTAAGCTCGGGTTGTTCAGAAATTAAGTATTATGTTTTTTTGTGGCTGGCTTCTGGGGTTGTCAAAAAATTTGAGACATTGTCAGGAACGAAAGGTATTTATTGATAAGAGAAACTTGGGTACGGGAGGATTGCAGCTCTGGACTGCCCTGGACCAGAGCTCCAGCCTTTACACACTTAAAACATGGCTTCAGGATGATTCTGCCTGAGAGAGGACTCCATCCTCTGGGGTGATCTCTCACTCTCAGTTCCCGTTGGTCCCTCAAGTCGGGTGACTCAATTCTGCTGTACTGTCTTAATGAGACAGACACCACCACACATCACCAGGGTAACCAATATATCTCCTTTTTATCATTTAAAAAAAAATATGATTCACCCAGGAGAGCAGAATCCATTGTGGGAAAAATCCTGAGCGAGGGAAAGGCAATAAATTGAATTAATTCCTGGAGCACATTCTTATCCAACATGTAATGTATCCATTGCCTGCTCATCCCCTTCCCACAGCACCTTCCAATGTAATCACAGAAGAATTGCAACACCTGCTCCTTTACCTCTTCCCTCCTCAACATTTAAAGTCCAAGTATTCTTTTCAGGTGAAACAGCGTTTCGATTGCACCTTCTTCAATTTGGTTTATTGTGTTTGCTGCTCTCAATGTTGTCTGCTCTGCATTGGAGAGACTAAACACAGACTGGATGACTGCTTTGTGGAACACCTTCACTCAGTCTGCAGCATGACCCTGGCCTTCCTGTTGCAGGCCATTTGAACTCAGCACCTTGTTCTAATGTCCACATTACTGTGTACAGTTCTGGTCACCCTATTATAGAAAGGATATTATTAAACTAGAAAGAGTGCAAAAAAGATTTATTAGGATGCTACTGGGACTTGATGGTTTGAGTTATTATAAGGAGAGGTTGGATAGACTGGGGCTTTTTAACCCTGGAGCATAGGAGGCTGAGGGGTGATCTTGTAGAAGTCTATAAAATAATGAGGGGCATAGATCAGCTAGATAGTCAATATCTTTTCCCCAAAGTTAGGGGAGTCTAAAACTGGAGGGCATAGGTTTAAGGTGAGAGGGGAGAGATACAACAGGGTCCAGAGGGGCAATTGTTTCACACACAGGGTGGTGAGTGTCTGGAACAAGCTGCCAGAAGTAGTAGTAGAAGCGGGTATAATTTTATCTTTTAAAAAGCATTTAGACAGTTACATGGGTAAGATGGGTATCGAGGGATATGGGCCAAACGCAGGCAATTGGGACTAGTTTAGGGATTTAAAAAAAAGGGCAGCATGGACAAGCTGGGCCGAAGGGCCTGTTTCCATGCTGTAAACCTCTATGATTCTATGTCCGTCCAGTGTTCTAGTGGTGCCCAATGCAAACTGGAATGACAACACTTTGGCTGGAATATTCCTGCCGTTCACGCCCCGTTGTTGCTGCAAGTGAGAATGGAGAACTTGGCGCTCGGCCAAATCTCTGTTTATTGCAACGGGACAGAGAATCCCGATGGTGAGAGCTGCCGGAAAATTCCTGCTCTCATCTGCTGATTACACATTACAGCCTTCTGGACTTCACATTGAGTTCAACAACTTTATACTGAGAGCTTTCCCCTATATGTTGACCCGCTTTTAGTTTTTTGGTTCCCTTGGCTTGCCCCAACACAACCCATCCCCTCCCCACATGGCCATCTGCCTCTTGTTGTTCCATTTTGGTGGCACAGTGGGTAGCATTTTTGCCTCACAGCGCCAGGGACCCGGGTTCGATTCCCGGCCTTGGGTCCGATTCTCGGACTCGGGTCACTGTCTGTACGGAGTCTGCACATTCTCCCCATGTCTGCGTGGGTTTCCTCTGGGTGCTCCAGAAAGACGTGCTGGTTAGGTGCAATGGCCATGCTAAATTCTCCTTCAGTGTATCCGAACAGGCGCCGGAGTCTGGCGACACGGGGATTTTCACAGTAACGTCATTGCAGTGTTAATGTAAGCCTACTTGTGACATTAATAAATAAAAAATGTAAAATTGCTCCCATTGGGCACTGACCTTTGTTCTGCCATTAACACATTCTGCTATCTTACCTTTGCCACTATTAACACTCTTCTGTCCTTCATGGCACCATTAACAGCCCCTTTGTCCTATGTCCATGACATCTTTAGTCAATCTCTCCGAGCTCCGACCTATCCCTGACCTTCCATTCTGTGATGTGGAGATGCCGACGTTGGACTGGGACACAGTAAGAGTTTTAACAACACCAGGTTAAAGTCCAACAGGTTTATTTGGTAGCAAATACCATTTGCATTCGGAGCACGGCCCCTTCGTCAGATGGAGTGGATATCTTCTCTCAAACAGGGCATACAGAGACACAAAATCAAGTTACAGAATACTGATTAGAATGTGAATCTCTACAGCCAACCAGGTCTTAAAGATACAGACAATGTGAGTGGAGGGAGCATTAAGCACAGGTTAAAGAAATGTGTATTGTCTCCAGACAGGACAGCCAGTGAGATTCTGCAAGTCCAGGAGGCAAGCTGTGGGGGTTATTAATAGTGTGGCATAAACCCAAGATCCCGGTTTAGGCCGTTCTCATGTGTGCGGAACTTGGCTATCAGTTTCTGCTCAGCGACTCTGCGCTGTCGTGTGTTGTGAAGGCCGCCTTGGAGAACGCTTACCCGAAGATCAGAGGCTGAATGCCCGTGATCGCTGAAGTGCTCCCCCACAGGAAGAGAACAGTCTTGCCTGGTGATTGTCAAGCGGTGTTCATTCATCCATTGTCATAGCGTCTGCATGGTTTCCCCAATGTACCATGCCTTGGGACATCCTTTCCTGCAGCGGATCAGGTAGACAATGTTGGCCGAGTTGCAAGAGTAGGTACCGTGTACCTGGTAGATGGTGTTCTCCCGTGAGATGATGGCATCCGTGTCGATGATCCGGCACATCTTCAGAGGTTGCTGTTGCAGGGTTGTGTGGTGTCGTGGTCACTGTTCTCCTGAAGGCTGGGTAGTTTGCGGACAATGGTCTGTTTGAGGTTGTGCGGTTGTTTGAAGGCAAGAAGTGGGGGTGTGGGGATGGCCTTGGCGAGATGTTCGTCTTCATCAATGACATGTTGAAGGCTCCGGAGGAGATGCCGTAGCTTCTCCGCTCCGGGGAAGTACTGGACAACGAAGGGTACTCTGTCCACTGTGTCCCGTGTTTGTCTTCTGAGGAGGTCGGTGTGGTTTTTCGCTATGGCGCGTCGGAACTGTTGATCGATGAGTCGAGCGCCAGATCCTGTTCTTATGAGGGCATCTTTCAGCGTCTGGAGGTGTCTGTTGCGATCCTCCTCATCCGAGCAGATCCTGTGTATATGGAGGGCTTGTCCGTAAGGGATGGCTTCTTTAACGTGTTTAGGGTGGAAGCTGGAGAAGTGGAGCATCATGAGGTTATCCGTGGGCTTGCGGTACAGTGAGGTGTTGAGGTGACCGTCCTTAATGGAGATGCGTGTGTCCAAGAATGCAACTGATTCTGGAGAGTAGTCCATGGTGAGTCTGATGGTGGGATGGAACTTGTTGATATCATCATAGAGTTGTTTCAGTGATTGTTCACCATGAGTCCAAAGGAAGAAAATGTCATCGATGTACCTAGTGTATCGCATCGGTTGAAGGTCCTGTGCGGTGAAGAGGTCTTGTTCGAACCTGTGCATGAAGATGTTGGCATATTGAGGTGCGAATCTGGTCCCCATGGCTGTTCCATGTGTCTGGATGAAGAACTGGTTGTTGAAGGTGAAGACATTGTGGTCCAGGATGAAGCGGGTGAGTTGTAAAATTGCATCTGGAAACTGGCAGTTGTCGGCGTTGAGTACTGAGGCCGTTGCAGCAATGCCATCATCGTGGGGGATGCTGGTGTAGAGTGCTGAGACATCCATTGTGACGAGGAGTGCTCCTGGTTCAACTGCTCCGTATCGGGCATTGGGACCCTGTGCAAGAACCTCTCCGGTTATGTTGAGGGCATCCTGAAACCCATTTTACAAAGAACCCCCAGCTTTTGTCGCGACACTACGGACTTCCTACAGAAACTCAACACACATGGAGCAGTTGAACCAGGAGCCTTCAACAACCAGTTCTTCATCCAGACACATGGAACAGCCACGGGGACCATCTGACGAAGGAGCAGCGCTCCGAAAGCTAATGGCATTTGCTACCAAATAAACCTGTTGGACTTTAACCTGGTGTTGTTAAAACTCTTACTTCCATTCTGTTCCAGCCCCTCTCCAACTGTATAATTCATCACATTTCTATTCCTTTTCAGTTCTGCAGAAGAGTCATACAGACTCAAAACATTAATTCTGTTTCTCTCTCCACAGGTGCTGCCAGACCTGCTGAGTTTATCCGGCATTTTATGTTTTTATTTCAGATTTCCAGTATCTGCAGTTGTTGATATTAAATTGGTCCCTAGTTTCAACATATTTACTCGTCTTGATGTGTTAATCTCAAAATGTGTCATCGAATGTGCAAAAAGGGTAGGATGCAGTGTGCTTTGGAACGCTTACTAAGCAAAACTCTGCATCAAGTGACGTTCTTCAAAAGTGTTTCATTGTGAAACACAAAGTTCTTTTGAAATGATCCCTTCCCCTTTTCCAGCAGCTTCCTACTGCAAGCTGTTGGTGTTTCTTTCTCATGTAGTCTCTCCAAAATTCCAACATCAAATTGACAAATTCATCCAGTCAGAGGTTAATCTTCAGTCCTGTTCAGATTCTCGTCTGAAAAGGAAGTAATCAGCTCCAGTTCTTGACAATAGTGGAATTCACACCGAGATAATTAAGACAATTTTTACGCCTTCTGGAGGAAAGCAGTCAGTGATGAACTGCAGCTTGAGTTCAAGTACAATGTGTTTAACATTGTGCAATCCTTTCCAATTCAAACTAGCTGTTCAGGGTTACTTGTGCTGAAATAGACATGGAGGGGGGACAGCACAGAAAAAGGCCCTTTAGCCCATCGCGTCTGCGCCAGTCAAAGACAAACCACCCAACTATTCTCATCCCATTTCCCAGCACTTGGCCCGTAGCCTTGTATGCCTTGGCATCGCAAGTGGACATCTAAATATTTAAATGTTATGGGGGTCTCTGCCTCCACTGCCCATTTAGACAGCGAGTTCCAGACTCCCACCACCCTCCGACGAAAAGGTTTTTCATAGAATCATAGAATCCTATAGTGCAGAAGGAGTCCATTTGGCCCATCCAGTCTGCACCGACCACAATCCCATCCAGGCCCTATCCCCGTAGCTGCATGCATTTACCCAAGCTAGTCCCCCTGACAGTAAGCGGCAATTTAGCATGGCCAATCCACCTAACCCGCACATCTCTGGACTGTGGGAGGAAACCGGAGCACCCAGAGGAAACCCACGCAGACACGGGAGAACGTGTCACAAGATTCTGGAGCATGTGATGAAGTTTGACCCTCCCAATGCAGTACTGAAGGAGGGCCACAATTAGATCCAATGTGAATCAAAGGCTGTGCCGACGGCCCTCTTCTCTCCGATGGCTATAAAAAAATCATTATTATGAAGAAGGGCAGGGGAGTTATTCCCAGTGTCCCGGCCAATGTTTACCCTTCAATCAGCATCGCAGAGACAGATTACTTGGTCATCATCACATGGCTGACTGTGAGAATCCCCGAGTCGCCACACTCCGGCGCCTGTTCGGGTACACTGAGGGAGAATTTAGCATGGCCAATGCACCGAACCAGCACGTCTTTCAGACTGTGGGAGGAAACCGGAGCATCCGGAGGAAACCCATGCAGACACAGGGAGAATGTGCCGACTCCGCACAGTCACACACTGAGTTGGACTGCTATGTGTTCAGAACAATAGCAACTTGAATTTCTAGTACCCCCTTAACGTAGCAGTGAAACGTCATGAAACACTTTACAATGTTTATATGTAGAATTATCTATCTATTATCAGCTGGTGGAATTTGAATTCAATAAAAAAAAATCTGGAATTAAGAATGTACTGATGACCGTTAAACCATTGTTGATTGTCGGAAAAACCCATCTGGTTCACGAATGTCCTTTAGGAAAGGAAATCTGCCGTCCTTACCGGTCTGGCCTACATGTGACTCCAGAGTCACAGCAATGTGGTTGGCTCTCAACTGCCTTCGGGCAACTAGGGATGGGCAATAAATGCTGGCCAGCCAGCGAGACCCATGTCCCATGAATGAATTAAACAAAAGTTGAATCACTTGTTGCCCACGTCAATATA
This sequence comes from Mustelus asterias, assembly GCF_964213995.1. Lineage (NCBI taxonomy): Eukaryota > Metazoa > Chordata > Chondrichthyes > Carcharhiniformes > Triakidae > Mustelus > Mustelus asterias. The sequence continues at coordinate 50,425,064 of NC_135812.1, read as the reverse complement.
TTGAAAGTAACTGATTGATAAGCTCCCTCCATGTTGGGGCTTAGAAACTGGCGGGTTGTGAAGATACCCCAAGGAAGAGAGCACTATTCTGCTCTCCAAACCCCAGACAGCAGACAATTTAAACATATGTTTTTAATTACACCAAGCTATTTCTGAAATGAATGTAGATGTCAGGAGCTGGAGGCTGATTAGTAGTTTCATCGACCAACAGAGCTTGTCTATTAAATCATTCTGCTGGCTGGAGTCTAACTCAGTAAAACCTTAACCCCCCAGGGTAATTAGAATAATTTGCCATGTCTGGCTTCATCTCTTCCCAGAGATACTGTACAAGGCTTTGGAAAATATGTTGCACATTTCTTGTAGCTTTGACAGCATTGCATTGATTGGAATTGCAATAGGAAGGTACAGTCACTGAATAATATGTAATTACTCGTAATTATGTGGAGTTGCACTGTTGCTAGGTATTCTCATTTTTTTCATCCAGACTTTACAACACAATTTACACATTAATACCTTTCACAGCAGAGCCCATTTTGTTAATCTAGTTTCCTACTCAGTTCCTACATTTCATTTTCCCATTAAATCCTCTGGAGTCCTGCATTGTTCCATTAGCAGTGCGTCTGTCTCTCTGTTATTCAGTCTGCAGATTCTTTTTCTCCACAGCAATGACTCACTTTATCCAGGAGTTTCCAGTGTGTAAGTTATACTCGTTTAGTGAAGTTTCTGCTGAGATGGGGTAATGTTTCTCTGTGTGATGCCTCATTCATATCATAGATTCTCCTTCAGAAAAGGTCAGTATTACAAGAAGAATGAAAAAGAATTTAAAGAAACAAACTCAGGTGGAAACTGACAGGATTCGATCAACCTCTAGCTTTGCACCACGATCGATTTCATTCCCTGCTTTTGCCCCAATCAATTATACTCTGGTTACACTACCATCGATTTCACTCTGTTTACATTCCCATCGATTTCACTCTGTTTACATTCCCATCAATTTCACTTTGTTTACATTCCCATCGATTTCACTCTGTTTACACTCCCATCGATTTCACTCTGTTTCCTGTCCCATCGATTTCACTCTGTTTCCTCTCCCATCGATTTCACTCCGTTTACATTCCCATCGATTTCACTCTGTTTCCTCTCCCATCGATTTCACTCTGTTTACACTCCCATCGATTTCACTCTGTTTACACTCCCATCGATTTCACTCTGTTTCCTCTCCCATCGATTTCACTCTGTTTACACTCCCATCGATTTCACTCTGTTTCCTCTCCCATCGATTTCACTCTGTTTACACTCCCATCGATTTCACTCTGTTTCCTCTCCCATCGATTTCACTCTGTTTACACTCCCATCGATTTCACTCTGTTTCCTCTCCCATCGATTTCACTCTGTTTACACTCCCATCGATTTCACTCTGTTTCCTCTCCCATCGATTTCACTCTGTTTACACTCCCATCGATTTCACTCTGTTTACACTCCCATCGATTTCACTCTGTTTACATTCCTATCGATTTCACTCTGTTTACACTCCCATCGATTTCACTCTGTTTACATTCCCATCGATTTCACTCTGTTTACACTCCTATTGATTTCACTCTGTTTACATTCCTATCGATTTCACTCTGTTTACACTCCCATCGATTTCACTCTGTTTACACTCCCATCGATTTCACTCTGTTTACACTCCCATCGATTTCACTCTGTTTACACTCCCATCGATTTCACTCTGTTTCCTCTCCCATCGATTTCACTCTGTTTACATTCCCATCGATTTCACTCTGTTTACATTCCCATCGATTTCACTCTGTTTCCTCTCCCATCGATTTCACTCTGTTTACACTCCCATCGATTTCACTCTGTTTCCTCTCCCATCGATTTCACTCTGTTTCCTCTCCCATCGATTTCACTCTGTTTCCTCTCCCATCGATTTCACTCTGTTTACATTCCCATCGATTTCACTCTGTTTACATTCCCATCGATTTCACTCTGTTTACATTCCCATCGATTTCACTCTGTTTACATTCCCATCGATTTCACTCTGTTTACACTCCCATCGATTTCACTCTGTTTCCTCTCCAATCGATTTCACTCTGTTTACACTCCCATCGATTTCACTCTGTTTACATTCCCATCGATTTCACTCTGTTTACATTCCCATCGATTTCACTCTGTTTACATTCCCATCGATTTCACTCTGTTTACACTCCCATCGATTTCACTCTGTTTCCTCTCCCATCGATTTCACTCTGTTTACATTCCCATCGATTTCACTCTGTTTACATTCCCATCGATTTCACTCTGTTTACATTCCCATCGATTTCACTCTGTTTACATTCCCATCGATTTCACTCTGTTTACATTCCCATCGATTTCACTCTGTTTACATTCCCATCGATTTCACTCTGTTTACACTCCCATCGATTTCACTCTGTTTCCTCTCTCATCGATTTCACTCTGTTTACATTCCCATCGATTTCACTCTGTTTCCTCTCTCATCGATTTCACTCTGTTTACATTCCCATCGATTTCACTCTGTTTACACTCCCATCGATTTCACTCTGTTTCCTCTCCCATCGATTTCACTCTGTTTACACTCCCATCGATTTCACTCTGTTTCCTCTCCCATCGATTTCACTCTGTTTACATTCCCATCGATTTCACTCTGTTTACATTCCCATCGATTTCACTCTGTTTACATTCCCATCGATTTCACTCTGTTTACATTCCCATCGATTTCACTCTGTTTACATTCCCATCGATTTCACTCTGTTTACACTCCCATCGATTTCACTCTGTTTCCTCTCTCATCGATTTCACTCTGTTTACATTCCCATCGATTTCACTCTGTTTCCTCTCTCATCGATTTCACTCTGTTTACACTCCCATCGATTTCACTCTGTTTACACTCCCATCGATTTCACTCTGTTTCCTCTCCCATCGATTTCACTCTGTTTACACTCCCATCGATTTCACTCTGTTTCCTCTCCCATCGATTTCACTCTGTTTACACTCCCATCGATTTCACTCTGTTTACATTCCCATCGATTTCACTCTGTTTACATTCCCATCGATTTCACTCTGTTTACACTCCCATCGATTTCACTCTGTTTCCTCTCCCATCGATTTCACTCTGTTTACACTCCCATCGATTTCACTCTGTTTACATTCCCATCGATTTCACTCTGTTTACATTCCCATCGATTTCACTCTGTTTACATTCCCATCGATTTCACTCTGTTTACATTCCCATCGATTTCACTCTGTTTACACTCCCATCGATTTCACTCTGTTTACATTCCCATCGATTTCACTCTGTTTCCTCTCCCATCGATTTCACTCTGTTTACACTCCCAACGATTTCACTCTGTTTACACTCCCATCGATTTCACTCTGTTTACACTCCCATCGATTTCACTCTGTTTACACTCCCATCGATTTCACTCTGTTTACACTCCCATCGATTTCACTCTGTTTACATTCCCATCGATTTCACTCTGTTTACATTCCCATCGATTTCACTCTGTTTCCTCTCTCATCGATTTCACTCTGTTTACATTCCCATCGATTTCACTCTGTTTACACTCCCATCGATTTCACTCTGTTGACATTCCCATCGATTTCACTCTGTTTCCTCTCCCATCGATTTCACTCTGTTTACACTCCCATCGATTTCACTCTGTTTACATTCCCATCGATTTCACTCTGTTTACACTCCCATCGATTTCACTCTGTTTACATTCCCATCGATTTCACTCTGTTTACATTCCCATCGATTTCACTCTGTTTCCTCTCCCATCGATTTCACTCTGTTTACACTCCCATCGATTTCACTCTGTTTACATTCTCATCGATTTCACTCTGTTTACATTCCCATCGATTTCACTCTGTTTACACTCCCAACGATTTCACTCTGTTTACACTCCCATCGATTTCACTCTGTTTACACTCCCATCGATTTCACTCTGTTTACATTCTCATCGATTTCACTCTGTTTACATTCCCATCGATTTCACTCTGTTTCCTCTCCCATCGATTTCACTCTGTTTACACTCCCATCGATTTCACTCTGTTTCCTCTCCCATTGATTTCACTCTGTTTACATTCCCATCGATTTCACTCTGTTTACACTCCCATCGATTTCACTCTGTTTACATTCTCATCGATTTCACTCTGTTTACATTCCCATCGATTTCACTCTGTTTCCTCTCCCATCGATTTCACTCTGTTTACACTCCCATCGATTTCACTCTGTTTCCTCTCCCATTGATTTCACTCTGTTTACACTCCCATCGATTTCACTCTGTTTCCTCTCCCATCGATTTCACTCTGTTTACATTCCCATCGATTTCGCTCTGTTTCCTCTCCCATCGATTTCACTCTGTTTCCTCTCCCATCGATTTCACTCTGTTTACATTCCCATCGATTTCGCTCTGTTTCCTCTCCCATCGATTTCACTCTGTTTCCTCTCCCATTGATTTCACTCTGTTTCCTCTCCCATCGATTTCACTCTGTTTACACTCGCATCGATTTCACTCTGTTTCCTCTCCCATCGATTTCACTCTGTTTACATTCCCATCGATTTCACTCTGTTTCCTCTCCCATCGATTTCACTCTGTTTACACTCCCATCGATTTCACTCTGTTTACATTCTCATCGATTTCACTCTGTTTACATTCCCATCGATTTCACTCTGTTTACACTCCCAACGATTTCACTCTGTTTACACTCCCATCGATTTCACTCTGTTTACACTCCCATCGATTTCACTCTGTTTACATTCTCATCGATTTCACTCTGTTTCCTCTCCCATCGATTTCACTCTGTTTACACTCCGATCGATTTCACTCTGTTTCCTCTCCCATTGATTTCACTCTGTTTACATTCCCATCGATTTCACTCTGTTTACACTCCCATCGATTTCACTCTGTTTACATTCTCATCGATTTCACTCTGTTTACATTCCCATCGATTTCACTCTGTTTCCTCTCCCATCGATTTCACTCTGTTTACACTCCCATCGATTTCACTCTGTTTCCTCTCCCATCGATTTCACTCTGTTTACACTCCCATCGATTTCACTCTGTTTCCTCTCCCATCGATTTCACTCTGTTTACATTCCCATCGATTTCGCTCTGTTTCCTCTCCCATCGATTTCACTCTGTTTACATTCCCATCGATTTCACTCTGTTTCCTCTCCCATCGATTTCACTCTGTTTCCTCTCCCATCGATTTCACTCTGTTTACATTCCCATCGATTTCGCTCTGTTTCCTCTCCCATCGATTTCACTCTGTTTCCTCTCCCATTGATTTCACTCTGTTTCCTCTCCCATCGATTTCACTCTGTTTACACTCGCATCGATTTCACTCTGTTTCCTCTCCCATCGATTTCACTCTGTTTACATTCCCATCGATTTCACTCTGTTTACATTCCCATCGATTTCACTCTGTTTACATTCCCATCGATTTCACTCTGTTTACATTCCCATCGATTTCACTCTGTTTACATTCCCATCGATTTCACTCTGTTTCCTCTCCCATCGATTTCACTCTGTTTACACTCCCATCGATTTCACTCTGTTTCCTCTCCCATCGATTTCACTCTGTTTACACTCCCATCGATTTCACTCTGTTTCCTCTCCCATCGATTTCACTCTGTTTACACTCCCATCGATTTCACTCTGTTTACATTCCCATCGATTTCACTCTGTTTACATTCCCATCGATTTCACTCTGTTTACACTCCCATCGATTTCACTCTGTTTCCTCTCCCATCGATTTCACTCTGTTTACACTCCCATCGATTTCACTCTGTTTACATTCCCATCGATTTCACTCTGTTTACATTCCCATCGATTTCACTCTGTTTACATTCCCATCGATTTCACTCTGTTTACATTCCCATCGATTTCACTCTGTTTACACTCCCATCGATTTCACTCTGTTTACATTCCCATCGATTTCACTCTGTTTCCTCTCCCATCGATTTCACTCTGTTTACACTCCCAACGATTTCACTCTGTTTACACTCCCATCGATTTCACTCTGTTTACACTCCCATCGATTTCACTCTGTTTACACTCCCATCGATTTCACTCTGTTTACACTCCCATCGATTTCACTCTGTTTACATTCCCATCGATTTCACTCTGTTTACATTCCCATCGATTTCACTCTGTTTCCTCTCTCATCGATTTCACTCTGTTTACATTCCCATCGATTTCACTCTGTTTACACTCCCATCGATTTCACTCTGTTGACATTCCCATCGATTTCACTCTGTTTCCTCTCCCATCGATTTCACTCTGTTTACACTCCCATCGATTTCACTCTGTTTACATTCCCATCGATTTCACTCTGTTTACACTCCCATCGATTTCACTCTGTTTACATTCCCATCGATTTCACTCTGTTTACATTCCCATCGATTTCACTCTGTTTCCTCTCCCATCGATTTCACTCTGTTTACACTCCCATCGATTTCACTCTGTTTACATTCTCATCGATTTCACTCTGTTTACATTCCCATCGATTTCACTCTGTTTACACTCCCAACGATTTCACTCTGTTTACACTCCCATCGATTTCACTCTGTTTACACTCCCATCGATTTCACTCTGTTTACATTCTCATCGATTTCACTCTGTTTACATTCCCATCGATTTCACTCTGTTTCCTCTCCCATCGATTTCACTCTGTTTACACTCCCATCGATTTCACTCTGTTTACATTCTCATCGATTTCACTCTGTTTACATTCCCATCGATTTCACTCTGTTTCCTCTCCCATCGATTTCACTCTGTTTACACTCCCATCGATTTCACTCTGTTTCCTCTCCCATTGATTTCACTCTGTTTACACTCCCATCGATTTCACTCTGTTTCCTCTCCCATCGATTTCACTCTGTTTACATTCCCATCGATTTCGCTCTGTTTCCTCTCCCATCGATTTCACTCTGTTGACATTCCCATCGATTTCACTCTGTTTCCTCTCCCATCGATTTCACTCTGTTTCCTCTCCCATCGATTTCACTCTGTTTACATTCCCATCGATTTCGCTCTGTTTCCTCTCCCATCGATTTCACTCTGTTTCCTCTCCCATTGATTTCACTCTGTTTCCTCTCCCATCGATTTCACTCTGTTTACACTCGCATCGATTTCACTCTGTTTCCTCTCCCATCGATTTCACTCTGTTTACATTCCCATCGATTTCACTCTGTTTCCTCTCCCATCGATTTCACTCTGTTTACACTCCCATCGATTTCACTCTGTTTACATTCTCATCGATTTCACTCTGTTTACATTCCCATCGATTTCACTCTGTTTACACTCCCAACGATTTCACTCTGTTTACACTCCCATCGATTTCACTCTGTTTACACTCCCATCGATTTCACTCTGTTTACATTCTCATCGATTTCACTCTGTTTACATTCCCATCGATTTCACTCTGTTTCCTCTCCCATCGATTTCACTCTGTTTACACTCCGATCGATTTCACTCTGTTTCCTCTCCCATTGATTTCACTCTGTTTACATTCCCATCGATTTCACTCTGTTTACACTCCCATCGATTTCACTCTGTTTACATTCTCATCGATTTCACTCTGTTTACATTCCCATCGATTTCACTCTGTTTCCTCTCCCATCGATTTCACTCTGTTTACACTCCCATCGATTTCACTCTGTTTCCTCTCCCATCGATTTCACTCTGTTTACACTCCCATCGATTTCACTCTGTTTCCTCTCCCATCGATTTCACTCTGTTTACATTCCCATCGATTTCGCTCTGTTTCCTCTCCCATCGATTTCACTCTGTTTACATTCCCATCGATTTCACTCTGTTTCCTCTCCCATCGATTTCACTCTGTTTCCTCTCCCATCGATTTCACTCTGTTTACATTCCCATCGATTTCGCTCTGTTTCCTCTCCCATCGATTTCACTCTGTTTCCTCTCCCATTGATTTCACTCTGTTTCCTCTCCCATCGATTTCACTCTGTTTACACTCGCATCGATTTCACTCTGTTTCCTCTCCCATCGATTTCACTCTGTTTACATTCCCATCGATTTCACTCTGTTTACATTCCCATCGATTTCACTCTGTTTACATTCCCATCGATTTCACTCTGTTTACATTCCCATCGATTTCACTCTGTTTACATTCCCATCGATTTCACTCTGTTTCCTCTCCCATCGATTTCACTCTGTTTACACTCCCATCGATTTCACTCTGTTTACATTCTCATCGATTTCACTCTGTTTACATTCCCATCGATTTCACTCTGTTTACACTCCCAACGATTTCACTCTGTTTACACTCCCATCGATTTCACTCTGTTTACACTCCCATCGATTTCACTCTGTTTACATTCTCATCGATTTCACTCTGTTTACATTCCCATCGATTTCACTCTGTTTCCTCTCCCATCGATTTCACTCTGTTTACACTCCCATCGATTTCACTCTGTTTCCTCTCCCATTGATTTCACTCTGTTTACATTCCCATCGATTTCACTCTGTTTACACTCCCATCGATTTCACTCTGTTTACACTCCCATCGATTTCACTCTGTTTACATTCTCATCGATTTCACTCTGTTTACATTCCCATCGATTTCACTCTGTTTCCTCTCCCATCGATTTCACTCTGTTTACACTCCCATCGATTTCACTCTGTTTCCTCTCCCATCGATTTCACTCTGTTTACACTCCCATCGATTTCACTCTGTTTCCTCTCCCATCGATTTCACTCTGTTTACATTCCCATCGATTTCGCTCTGTTTCCTCTCCCATCGATTTCACTCTGTTTACACTCCCATCGATTTCACTCTGTTTACACTCGCATCGATTTCACTCTGTTTCCTCTCCCATTGATTTCACTCTGTTTCCTCTCCCATCGATTTCACTCTGTTTACGCTCGCATCGATTTCACTCTGTTTCCTCTCCCATCGATTTCACTCTGTTTACATTCCCATCGATTTCACTCTGTTTACATTCCCATCGATTTCACTCTGTTTACATTCCCATCGATTTCACTCTGTTTACATTCCCATCGATTTCACTCTGTTTACATTCCCATCGATTTCACTCTGTTTACATTCCCATCGATTTCACTCTGTTTACATTCCCATCGATTTCACTCTGTTTTCACTCCCATCGATTTCACTCTGTTTACACTCCCATCGATTTCACTCTGTTTACATTCCCATCGATTTCACTCTGTTTACATTCCCATCAATTTCACTCTGTTTACATTCCCATCAATTTCACTCTGTTTACATTCCCAACGATTTCACTCTGTTTACACTCCCATCGATTTCACTCTGTTTACACTCCCATCGATTTCGCTCTGTTTACACTCCCATCGATTTCACTCTGTTTACACTCCCATCGATTTCACTCTGTTTACACTCCCATCGATTTCACTCTGCTAACACTCCCATCGATTTCACTCTGTTTACATTCCCATCGATTTCACTCTGTTTCCTCTCCCATCGATTTCACTCTGTTTACACTCCCAACGATTTCACTCTGTTTACACTCCCATCGATTTCACTCTGTTGACACTCCCATCGATTTCACTCTGTTTACACTCCCATCGATTTCACTCTGTTTACACTCCCATCGATTTCACTCTGTTTACATTCCCATCGATTTCACTCTGTTTCCTCTCTCATCGATTTCACTCTGTTTACATTCCCATCGATTTCACTCTGTTTACACTCCCATCGATTTCACTCTGTTGACATTCCCATCGATTTCACTCTGTTTCCTCTCCCATCGATTTCACTCTGTTTACACTCCCATCGATTCCACTCTGTTTACATTCCCATCGATTTCACTCTGTTTACACTCCCATCGATTTCACTCTGTTTACATTCCCATCGATTTCACTCTGTTTCCTCTCCCATCGATTTCACTCTGTTTCCTCTCCCATCGATTTCACTCTGTTTACACTCCCATCGATTTCACTCTGTTTACACTCCCATCGATTTCACTCTGTTTACATTCTCATCGATTTCACTCTGTTTACATTCCCATCGATTTCACTCTGTTTCCTCTCCCATCGATTTCACTCTGTTTACACTCCCATCGATTTCACTCTGTTTCCTCTCCCATTGATTTCACTCTGTTTACACTCCCATCGATTTCACTCTGTTTACATTCCCATCGATTTCGCTCTGTTTCCTCTCCCATCGATTTCACTCTGTTTCCTCTCCCATTGATTTCACTCTGTTTCCTCTCCCATCGATTTCACTCTGTTTACACTCGCATCGATTTCACTCTGTTTCCTCTCCCATCGATTTCACTCTGTTTACATTCCCATCGATTTCACTCTGTTTACATTCCCATCGATTTCACTCTGTTTACATTCCCATCGATTTCACTCTGTTTACATTCCCATCGATTTCACTCTGTTTACATTCCCATCGATTTCACTCTGTTTACATTCCCATCGATTTCACTCTGTTTCCTCTCCCATCGATTTCACTCTGTTTACACTCCCATCGATTTCACTCTGTTTACACTCCCATCGATTTCACTCTGTTTACATTCTCATCGATTTCACTCTGTTTACATTCCCATCGATTTCACTCTGTTTCCTCTCCCATCGATTTCACTCTGTTTACACTCCCATCGATTTCACTCTGTTTCCTCTCCCATTGATTTCACTCTGTTTACACTCCCATCGATTTCACTCTGTTTCCTCTCCCATCGATTTCACTCTGTTTACATTCCCATCGATTTCGCTCTGTTTCCTCTCCCATCGATTTCACTCTGTTTACACTCCCATCGATTTCACTCTGTTTACACTCGCATCGATTTCACTCTGTTTCCTCTCCCATTGATTTCACTCTGTTTCCTCTCCCATCGATTTCACTCTGTTTACACTCGCATCGATTTCACTCTGTTTCCTCTCCCATCGATTTCACTCTGTTTACATTCCCATCGATTTCACTCTGTTTACATTCCCATCGATTTCACTCTGTTTACATTCCCATCGATTTCACTCTGTTTACATTCCCATCGATTTCACTCTGTTTACATTCCCATCGATTTCACTCTGTTTACATTCCCATCGATTTCACTCTGTTTACATTCCGATCGATTTCACTCTGTTTTCACTCCCATTGATTTCACTCTGTTTACACTCCCATCGATTTCACTCTGTTTACATTCCCATCGATTTCACTCTGTTTACATTCCCATCAATTTCACTCTGTTTACATTCCCATCAATTTCACTCTGTTTACATTCCCAACGATTTCACTCTGTTTACACTCCCATCGATTTCACTCTGTTTACACTCCCATCGATTTCGCTCTGTTTACACTCCCATCGATTTCACTCTGTTTACACTCCCATCGATTTCACTCTGTTTACACTCCCATCGATTTCACTCTGTTTACACTCCCATCGATTTCACTCTGTTTACATTCCCATCGATTTCACTCTGTTTCCTCTCCCATCGATTTCACTCTGTTTACACTCCCAACGATTTCACTCTGTTTACACTCCCATCGATTTCACTCTGTTTACACTCCCATCGATTTCACTCTGTTTACACTCCCATCGATTTCACTCTGTTTACATTCCCATCGATTTCACTCTGTTTCCTCTCTCATCGATTTCACTCTGTTTACACTCCCATCGATTTCACTCTGTTTACACTCCCATCGATTTCACTCTGTTTACATTCCCATCGATTTCACTCTGTTTCCTCTCCCATCGATTTCACTCTGTTTACATTCCCATCGATTTCGCTCTGTTTCCTCTCCCATCGATTTCACTCTGTTTCCACTCCCATCGATTTCACTCTGTTTACACTCGCATCGATTTCACTCTGTTTCCTCTCCCATTGATTTCACTCTGTTTCCTCTCCCATCGATTTCACTCTGTTTACACTCCCATCGATTTCACTCTGTTTCCTCTCTCATCGATTTCACTCTGTTTACATTCCCATCGATTTCACTCTGTTTACACTCCCATCGATTTCACTCTGTTGACATTCCCATCGATTTCACTCTGTTTCCTCTCCCATCGATTTCACTCTGTTTACACTCCCATCGATTTCACTCTGTTTACACTCCCATCGATTTCACTCTGTTTCCTCTCCCATCGATTTCACTCTGTTTCCTCTCCCATCGATTTCACTCTGTTTACACTCCCATCGATTTCACTCTGTTTACATTCCCATCGATTTCACTCTGTTTACACTCCCAACGATTTCACTCTGTTTCCTCTCCCATCGATTTCACTCTGTTTACATTCCCATCGATTTCACTCTGTTTACATTCCCATCGATTTCACTCTGTTTCCTCTCCCATCGATTTCACTCTGTTTCCTCTCCCATCGATTTCACTCTGTTTACATTCCCATCGATTTCACTCTGTTTACATTCCAATCGATTTCACTCTGTTTACATTCCCATCGATTTCACTCTGTTTACATTCTCATCGATTTCACTCTGTTTACATTCCCATCGATTTCACTCTGTTTCCTCTCCCATCGATTTCACTCTGTTTACACTCCCATCGATTTCACTCTGTTTACATTCCCATCGATTTCACTCTGTTTACATTCCCATCGATTTCACTCTGTTTACATTCCCATCGATTTCACTCTCTTTACATTCTCATCGATTTCACTCTGTTTACATTCCCATCGATTTCACTCTGTTTACATTCCCATCGATTTCACTCTGTTTACATTCCCATCGATTTCACTCTGTTTACATTCTCATCGATTTCACTCTCTTTACATTCTCATCGATTTCACTCTGTTTACATTCCCATCGATTTCACTCTGTTTCCTCTCCCATCGATTTCACTCTGTTTACACTCCCATCGATTTCACTCTGTTTACATTCCCATCGATTTCACTCTGTTTACATTCCCATCGATTTCACTCTGTTTACATTCCCATCGATTTCACTCTCTTTACATTCTCATCGATTTCACTCTGTTTACATTCCCATCGATTTCACTCTGTTTACATTCCCATCGATTTCACTCTGTTTACACTCCCATCGATTTCACTCTGTTTACACTCCCATCGATTTCACTCTGTTTACACTCCCATCGATTTCACTCTGTTTACACTCCCATCGATTTCACTCTGTTTACATTCTCATCGATTTCACTCTGTTTACATTCCCATCGATTTCACTCTGTTTCCTCTCCCATCGATTTCACTCTGTTTACATTCCCATCGATTTCACTCTGTTTACATTCCCATCGATTTCACTCTGTTTCCTCTCCCATCGATTTCACTCTGTTTCCTCTCCCATCGATTTCACTCTGTTTACATTCTCATCGATTTCACTCTGTTTACATTCCCATCGATTTCACTCTGTTTCCTCTCCCATCGATTTCACTCTGTTTCCTCTCCCATCGATTTCACTCTGTTTACATTCCCATCGATTTCACTCTGTTTCCTCTCCCATCGATTTCACTCTGTTTACATTCCCATCGATTTCACTCTGTTTCCTCTCCCATCGATTTCACTCTGTTTCCTCTCCCATCGATTTCACTCTGTTTACATTCCCATCGATTTCGCTCTGTTTCCTCTCCCATCGATTTCACTCTGTTTACACTCCCATCGATTTCACTCTGTTTACATTCTCATCGATTTCACTCTGTTTACATTCCCATCGATTTCACTCTGTTTACACTCCCAACGATTTCACTCTGTTTACACTCCCATCGATTTCACTCTGTTTACATTCTCATCGATTTCACTCTGTTTACATTCCCATCGATTTCACTCTGTTTCCTCTCCCATTGATTTCACTCTGTTTACATTCCCATCGATTTCACTCTGTTTACACTCCCATCGATTTCACTCTGTTTACATTCTCATCGATTTCACTCTGTTTACATTCCCATCGATTTCACTCTGTTTCCTCTCCCATCGATTTCACTCTGTTTACACTCCCATCGATTTCACTCTGTTTCCTCTCCCATTGATTTCACTCTGTTTACACTCCCATCGATTTCACTCTGTTTCCTCTCCCATCGATTTCACTCTGTTTACATTCCCATCGATTTCGCTCTGTTTCCTCTCCCATCGATTTCACTCTGTTTCCTCTCCCATCGATTTCACTCTGTTTACATTCCCATCGATTTCGCTCTGTTTCCTCTCCCATCGATTTCACTCTGTTTCCTCTCCCATTGATTTCACTCTGTTTCCTCTCCCATCGATTTCACTCTGTTTACACTCGCATCGATTTCACTCTGTTTCCTCTCCCATCGATTTCACTCTGTTTACATTCCCATCGATTTCACTCTGTTTACATTCCCATCGATTTCACTCTGTTTACATTCCCATCGATTTCACTCTGTTTACATTCCCATCGATTTCACTCTGTTTACATTCCCATCGATTTCACTCTGTTTACATTCCCATCGATTTCACTCTGTTTACATTCCCATCGATTTCACTCTGTTTACATTCCCATCGATTTCACTCTGTTTCCTCTCCCATCGATTTCACTCTGTTTACACTCCCATCGATTTCACTCTGTTTACTTTCCCATCGATTTCACTCTGTTTACATTCCCATCGATTTCACTCTGTTTACACTCCCAACGATTTCACTCTGTTTACACTCCCATCGATTTCACTCTGTTTACACTCCCATCGATTTCACTCTGTTTACATTCTCATCGATTTCACTCTGTTTACATTCCCATCGATTTCACTCTGTTTCCTCTCCCATCGATTTCACTCTGTTTACACTCCCATCGATTTCACTCTGTTTACACTCCCATCGATTTCACTCTGTTTACATTCTCATCGATTTCACTCTGTTTACATTCCCATCGATTTCACTCTGTTTCCTCTCCCATCGATTTCACTCTGTTTACACTCCCATCGATTTCACTCTGTTTCCTCTCCCATTGATTTCACTCTGTTTACACTCCCATCGATTTCACTCTGTTTCCTCTCCCATCGATTTCACTCTGTTTACATTCCCATCGATTTCGCTCTGTTTCCTCTCCCATCGATTTCACTCTGTTTACACTCCCATCGATTTCACTCTGTTTACACTCGCATCGATTTCACTCTGTTTCCTCTCCCATTGATTTCACTCTGTTTCCTCTCCCATCGATTTCACTCTGTTTACACTCGCATCGATTTCACTCTGTTTCCTCTCCCATCGATTTCACTCTGTTTACATTCCCATCGATTTCACTCTGTTTACATTCCCATCGATTTCACTCTGTTTACATTCCCATCGATTTCACTCTGTTTAGATTCCCATCGATTTCACTCTGTTTACATTCCCATCGATTTCACTCTGTTTACATTCCCATCGATTTCACTCTGTTTACACTCCCATCGATTTCGCTCTGTTTACACTCCCATCGATTTCACTCTGTTTACACTCCCATCGATTTCACTCTGTTTACACTCCCATCGATTTCACTCTGTTTACACTCCCATCGATTTCACTCTGTTTACATTCCCATCGATTTCACTCTGTTTCCTCTCCCATCGATTTCACTCTGTTTACACTCCCAACGATTTCACTCTGTTTACACTCCCATCGATTTCACTCTGTTTACACTCCCATCGATTTCACTCTGTTTACACTCCCATCGATTTCACTCTGTTTACATTCCCATCGATTTCACTCTGTTTCCTCTCTCATCGATTTCACTCTGTTTACATTCCCATCGATTTCACTCTGTTTACACTCCCATCGATTTCACTCTGTTGACTTTCCCATCGATTTCACTCTGTTTCCTCTCCCATCGATTTCACTCTGTTTACACTCCCATCGATTCCACTCTGTTTACATTCCCATCGATTTCACTCTGTTTACATTCCGATCGATTTCACTCTGTTTTCACTCCCATCGATTTCACTCTGTTTACACTCCCATCGATTTCACTCTGTGTTTATTCCCATCGATTTCACTCTGTTTACATTCCCATCAATTTCACTCTGTTTACATTCCCATCAATTTCACTCTGTTTACATTCCCAACGATTTCACTCTGTTTACACTCCCATCGATTTCACTCTGTTTCCTCTCCCATCGATTTCACTCTGTTTACATTCCCATCGATTTCACTCTGTTTACACTCCCATCGATTTCACTCTGTTGACTTTCCCATCGATTTCACTCTGTTTCCTCTCCCATCGATTTCACTCTCTTTACATTCTCATCGATTTCACTCTGTTTACATTCTCATCGATTTCACTCTGTTTACATTCCCATTGATTTCACTCTGTTTCCTCTCCCATCGATTTCACTCTGTTTACACTCACAACGATTTCACTCTGTTTACACTCCCATCGATTCCACTCTTTTTACATTCCCATCGATTTCACTCTGTTTACACTCCCATCGATTTCACTCTGTTTACATTCCCATCGATTTCACTCTGTTTCCTCTCCCATCGATTTCACTCTGTTTCCTCTCCCATCGATTTCACTCTGTTTACACTCCCATCGATTTCACTCTGTTTACATTCTCATCGATTTCACTCTCTTTACATTCTCATCGATTTCACTCTGTTTACATTCCCATCGATTTCACTCTGTTTACATTCCCATCGATTTCACTCTGTTTCCTCTCCCATCGATTTCACTCTGTTTACACTCCCATCGATTTCACTCTGTTTACATTCTCATCGATTTCACTCTGTTTACATTCCCATCGATTTCACTCTGTTTACACTCCCAACGATTTCACTCTGTTTACACTCCCATCGATTTCACTCTGTTTACACTCCCATCGATTTCACTCTGTTTACATTCTCATCGATTTCACTCTGTTTACATTCCCATCGATTTCACTCTGTTTCCTCTCCCATCGATTTCACTCTGTTTACACTCCCATCGATTTCACTCTGTTTACATTCCCATCGATTTCACTCTGTTTCCTCTCCCATCGATTTCACTCTGTTTACACTCCCATCGATTTCACTCTGTTTACACTCCCATCGATTTCACTCTGTTTACATTCTCATCGATTTCACTCTGTTTACATTCCCATCGATTTCACTCTGTTTCCTCTCCCATCGATTTCACTCTGTTTACACTCCCATCGATTTCACTCTGTTTCCTCTCCCATTGATTTCACTCTGTTTACACTCCCATCGATTTCACTCTGTTTCCTCTCCCATCGATTTCACTCTGTTTACATTCCCATCGATTTCGCTCTGTTTCCTCTCCCATCGATTTCACTCTGTTTACACTCCCATCGATTTCACTCTGTTTACACTCACATCGATTTCACTCTGTTTCCTCTCCCATTGATTTCACTCTGTTTCCTCTCCCATCGATTTCACTCTGTTTACACTCGCATCGATTTCACTCTGTTTCCTCTCCCATCGATTTCACTCTGTTTACATTCCCATCGATTTCACTCTGTTTACATTCCCATCGATTTCACTCTGTTTACATTCCCATCGATTTCACTCTGTTTACATTCCCATCGATTTCACTCTGTTTACATTCCCATCGATTTCACTCTGTTTACATTCCCATCGATTTCACTCTGTTTCCTCTCTCATCGATTTCACTCTGTTTACATTCCCATCGATTTCACTCTGTTTACACTCCCATCGATTTCACTCTGTTTACATTCCCATCGATTTCACTCTGTTTACACTCCCATCGATTCCACTCTGTTTACATTCCCATCGATTTCACTCTGTTTACATTCCGATCGATTTCACTCTGTTTTCACTCCCATCGATTTCACTCTGTTTACACTCCCATCGATTTCACTCTGTTTACATTCCCATCGATTTCACTCTGTTTACATTCCCATCAATTTCACTCTGTTTACATTCCCATCAATTTCACTCTGTTTACATTCCCAACGATTTCACTCTGTTTACACTCCCATCGATTTCACTCTGTTTACACTCCCATCGATTTCGCTCTGTTTACACTCCCATCGATTTCACTCTGTTTACACTCCCATCGATTTCACTCTGTTTACACTCCCATCGATTTCACTCTGTTTACACTCCCATCGATTTCACTCTGTTTACATTCCCATCGATTTCACTCTGTTTCCTCTCCCATCGATTTCACTCTGTTTACACTCCCAACGATTTCACTCTGTTTACACTCCCATCGATTTCACTCTGTTTACACTCCCATCGATTTCACTCTGTTTACACTCCCATCGATTTCACTCTGTTTACACTCCCATCGATTTCACTCTGTTTACACTCGCATCGATTTCACTCTGTTTCCTCTCCCATCGATTTCACTCTGTTTACATTCCCATCGATTTCACTCTGTTTACATTCCCATCGATTTCACTCTGTTTACATTCCCATCGATTTCACTCTGTTTACATTCCCATCGATTTCACTCTGTTTACATTCCCATCGATTTCACTCTGTTTACATTCCCATCGATTTCACTCTGTTTACATTCCGATCGATTTCACTCTGTTTTCACTCCCATTGATTTCACTCTGTTTACACTCCCATCGATTTCACTCTGTTTACATTCCCATCGATTTCACTCTGTTTACATTCCCATCAATTTCACTCTGTTTACATTCCCATCAATTTCACTCTGTTTACATTCCCAACGATTTCACTCTGTTTACACTCCCATCGATTTCACTCTGTTTACACTCCCATCGATTTCGCTCTGTTTACACTCCCATCGATTTCACTCTGTTTACACTCCCATCGATTTCACTCTGTTTACACTCCCATCGATTTCACTCTGTTTACACTCCCATCGATTTCACTCTGTTTACATTCCCATCGATTTCACTCTGTTTCCTCTCCCATCGATTTCACTCTGTTTACACTCCCAACGATTTCACTCTGTTTACACTCCCATCGATTTCACTCTGTTTACACTCCCAACGATTTCACTCTGTTTACACTCCCATCGATTTCACTCTGTTTACACTCCCATCGATTTCACTCTGTTTACATTCCCATCGATTTCACTCTGTTTCCTCTCTCATCGATTTCACTCTGTTTACATTCCCATCGATTTCACTCTGTTTACACTCCCATCGATTTCACTCTGTTGACTTTCCCATCGATTTCACTCTGTTTACACTCCCATCGATTCCACTCTGTTTACATTCCCATCGATTTCACTCTGTTTACATTCCGATCGATTTCACTCTGTTGACTTTCCCATCGATTTCACTCTGTTTACACTCCCATCGATTCCACTCTGTTTACATTCCCATCGATTTCACTCTGTTTACATTCCGATCGATTTCACTCTGTTTTCACTCCCATCGATTTCACTCTGTTTACACTCCCATCGATTTCACTCTGTTTACATTCCCATCGATTTCACTCTGTTTACATTCCCATCGATTTCACTCTGTTTACATTCCCATCGATTTCACTCTGTTTCCTCTCCCATCGATTTCACTCTGTTTACACTCCCATCGATTTCACTCTGTTTACATTCTCATCGATTTCACTCTGTTTACATTCCCATCGATTTCACTCTGTTTACACTCCCAACGATTTCACTCTGTTTACACTCCCATCGATTTCACTCTGTTTACACTCCCATCGATTTCACTCTGTTTACATTCTCATCGATTTCACTCTGTTTACATTCCCATCGATTTCACTCTGTTTCCTCTCCCATCGATTTCACTCTGTTTACACTCCCATCGATTTCACTCTGTTTCCTCTCCCATTGATTTCACTCTGTTTACATTCCCATCGATTTCACTCTGTTTACACTCCCATCGATTTCACTCTGTTTACATTCTCATCGATTTCACTCTGTTTACATTCCCATCGATTTCACTCTGTTTCCTCTCCCATCGATTTCACTCTGTTTACACTCCCATCGATTTCACTCTGTTTACATTCCCATCGATTTCACTCTGTTTCCTCTCCCATCGATTTCACTCTGTTTACACTCCCATCGATTTCACTCTGTTTACACTCCCATCGATTTCACTCTGTTTACATTCTCATCGATTTCACTCTGTTTACATTCCCATCGATTTCACTCTGTTTCCTCTCCCATCGATTTCACTCTGTTTACACTCCCATCGATTTCACTCTGTTTCCTCTCCCATTGATTTCACTCTGTTTACACTCCCATCGATTTCACTCTGTTTCCTCTCCCATCGATTTCACTCTGTTTACATTCCCATCGATTTCGCTCTGTTTCCTCTCCCATCGATTTCACTCTGTTTACACTCCCATCGATTTCACTCTGTTTACACTCACATCGATTTCACTCTGTTTCCTCTCCCATTGATTTCACTCTGTTTCCTCTCCCATCGATTTCACTCTGTTTACACTCGCATCGATTTCACTCTGTTTCCTCTCCCATCGATTTCACTCTGTTTACATTCCCATCGATTTCACTCTGTTTACATTCCCATCGATTTCACTCTGTTTACATTCCCATCGATTTCACTCTGTTTACATTCCCATCGATTTCACTCTGTTTACATTCCCATCGATTTCACTCTGTTTACATTCCCATCGATTTCACTCTGTTTCCTCTCTCATCGATTTCACTCTGTTTACATTCCCATCGATTTCACTCTGTTTACACTCCCATCGATTTCACTCTGTTTACATTCCCATCGATTTCACTCTGTTTACACTCCCATCGATTCCACTCTGTTTACATTCCCATCGATTTCACTCTGTTTACATTCCGATCGATTTCACTCTGTTTTCACTCCCATCGATTTCACTCTGTTTACACTCCCATCGATTTCACTCTGTTTACATTCCCATCGATTTCACTCTGTTTACATTCCCATCAATTTCACTCTGTTTACATTCCCATCAATTTCACTCTGTTTACATTCCCAACGATTTCACTCTGTTTACACTCCCATCGATTTCACTCTGTTTACACTCCCATCGATTTCGCTCTGTTTACACTCCCATCGATTTCACTCTGTTTACACTCCCATCGATTTCACTCTGTTTACACTCCCATCGATTTCACTCTGTTTACACTCCCATCGATTTCACTCTGTTTACATTCCCATCGATTTCACTCTGTTTCCTCTCCCATCGATTTCACTCTGTT
This sequence comes from Mustelus asterias, assembly GCF_964213995.1. NCBI lineage: Eukaryota > Metazoa > Chordata > Chondrichthyes > Carcharhiniformes > Triakidae > Mustelus > Mustelus asterias. The sequence goes on along the minus strand of NC_135812.1, from coordinate 50,404,038 downwards.
TACACTCCCAACGATTTCACTCTGTTTACACTCCCATCGATTTCACTCTGTTTACACTCCCATCGATTTCACTCTGTTTACACTCCCATCGATTTCACTCTGTTTACACTCCCATCGATTTCACTCTGTTTACACTCGCATCGATTTCACTCTGTTTCCTCTCCCATCGATTTCACTCTGTTTACATTCCCATCGATTTCACTCTGTTTACATTCCCATCGATTTCACTCTGTTTACATTCCCATCGATTTCACTCTGTTTACATTCCCATCGATTTCACTCTGTTTACATTCCCATCGATTTCACTCTGTTTACATTCCCATCGATTTCACTCTGTTTACATTCCGATCGATTTCACTCTGTTTTCACTCCCACTGATTTCACTCTGTTTACACTCCCATCGATTTCACTCTGTTTACATTCCCATCGATTTCACTCTGTTTACATTCCCATCAATTTCACTCTGTTTACATTCCCATCAATTTCACTCTGTTTACATTCCCAACGATTTCACTCTGTTTACACTCCCATCGATTTCACTCTGTTTACACTCCCATCGATTTCGCTCTGTTTACACTCCCATCGATTTCACTCTGTTTACACTCCCATCGATTTCACTCTGTTTACACTCCCATCGATTTCACTCTGTTTACACTCCCATCGATTTCACTCTGTTTACATTCCCATCGATTTCACTCTGTTTCCTCTCCCATCGATTTCACTCTGTTTACACTCCCAACGATTTCACTCTGTTTACACTCCCATCGATTTCACTCTGTTTACACTCCCATCGATTTCACTCTGTTTACACTCCCATCGATTTCACTCTGTTTACATTCCCATCGATTTCACTCTGTTTCCTCTCTCATCGATTTCACTCTGTTTACATTCCCATCGATTTCACTCTGTTTACACTCCCATCGATTTCACTCTGTTGACTTTCCCATCGATTTCACTCTGTTTCCTCTCCCATCGATTTCACTCTGTTTACACTCCCATCGATTCCACTCTGTTTACATTCCCATCGATTTCACTCTGTTTACATTCCGATCGATTTCACTCTGTTTTCACTCCCATCGATTTCACTCTGTTTACACTCCCATCGATTTCACTCTGTTTACATTCCCATCGATTTCACTCTGTTTACATTCCCATCAATTTCACTCTGTTTACATTCCCATCAATTTCACTCTGTTTACATTCCCAACAATTTCACTCTGTTTACACTCCCATCGATTTCACTCTGTTTACACTCCCATCGATTTCGCTCTGTTTACACTCCCATCGATTTCACTCTGTTTACACTCCCATCGATTTCACTCTGTTTACACTCCCATCGATTTCACTCTGTTTACACTCCCATCGATTTCACTCTGTTTACATTCCCATCGATTTCACTCTGTTTCCTCTCCCATCGATTTCACTCTGTTTACACTCCCAACGATTTCACTCTGTTTACACTCCCATCGATTTCACTCTGTTTACACTCCCATCGATTTCACTCTGTTTACACTCCCATCGATTTCACTCTGTTTACATTCCCATCGATTTCACTCTGTTTCCTCTCTCATCGATTTCACTCTGTTTACATTCCCATCGATTTCACTCTGTTTACACTCCCATCGATTTCACTCTGTTGACTTTCCCATCGATTTCACTCTGTTTCCTCTCCCATCGATTTCACTCTGTTTACACTCCCATCGATTCCACTCTGTTTACATTCCCATCGATTTCACTCTGTTTACACTCCCATCGATTTCACTCTGTTTACATTCCCATCGATTTCACTCTGTTTCCTCTCCCATCGATTTCACTCTGTTTACACTCCCATCGATTTCACTCTGTTTACACTCCCATCGATTTCACTCTGTTTACATTCTCATCGATTTCACTCTGTTTACATTCCCATCGATTTCACTCTGTTTCCTCTCCCATCGATTTCACTCTGTTTACACTCCCATCGATTTCACTCTGTTTCCTCTCCCATTGATTTCACTCTGTTTACATTCCCATCGATTTCACTCTGTTTACATTCCCATCGATTTCACTCTGTTTACATTCCCATCGATTTCACTCTGTTTACACTCCCAACGATTTCACTCTGTTTACACTCCCATCGATTTCACTCTGTTTACACTCCCATCGATTTCACTCTGTTTACATTCTCATCGATTTCACTCTGTTTACATTCCCATCGATTTCACTCTGTTTCCTCTCCCATCGATTTCACTCTGTTTACACTCCCATCGATTTCACTCTGTTTACACTCCCATCGATTTCACTCTGTTTACATTCTCATCGATTTCACTCTGTTTACATTCCCATCGATTTCACTCTGTTTCCTCTCCCATCGATTTCACTCTGTTTACACTCCCATCGATTTCACTCTGTTTCCTCTCCCATTGATTTCACTCTGTTTCCTCTCCCATCGATTTCACTCTGTTTACATTCCCATCGATTTCGCTCTGTTTCCTCTCCCATCGATTTCACTCTGTTTACACTCCCATCGATTTCACTCTGTTTACACTCGCATCGATTTCACTCTGTTTCCTCTCCCATTGATTTCACTCTGTTTCCTCTCCCATCGATTTCACTCTGTTTACACTCGCATCGATTTCACTCTGTTTCCTCTCCCATCGATTTCACTCTGTTTACATTCCCATCGATTTCACTCTGTTTACATTCCCATCGATTTCACTCTGTTTACATTCCCATCGATTTCACTCTGTTTACATTCCCATCGATTTCACTCTGTTTACATTCCCATCGATTTCACTCTGTTTCCATTCCCATCGATTTCACTCTGTTTACACTCCCATCGATTTCGCTCTGTTTACACTCCCATCGATTTCACTCTGTTTACACTCCCATCGATTTCACTCTGTTTACACTCCCATCGATTTCACTCTGATTACACTCCCATCGATTTCACTCTGTTTACATTCCCATCGATTTCACTCTGTTTCCTCTCCCATCGATTTCACTCTGTTTACACTCCCAACGATTTCACTCTGTTTACACTCCCATCGATTTCACTCTGTTTACACTCCCATCGATTTCACTCTGTTTACACTCCCATCGATTTCACTCTGTTTACATTCCCATCGATTTCACTCTGTTTCCTCTCTCATCGATTTCACTCTGTTTACATTCCCATCGATTTCACTCTGTTTACACTCCCATCGATTTCACTCTGTTGACTTTCCCATCGATTTCACTCTGTTTCCTCTCCCATCGATTTCACTCTGTTTACACTCCCATCGATTCCACTCTGTTTACATTCCCATCGATTTCACTCTGTTTACATTCCGATCGATTTCACTCTGTTTACACTCCCATCGATTTCACTCTGTTTACACTCCCATCGATTTCACTCTGTGTACATTCCCATCGATTTCACTCTGTTTACATTCCCATCAATTTCACTCTGTTTACATTCCCATCAATTTCACTCTGTTTACATTCCCAACGATTTCACTCTGTTTACACTCCCATCGATTTCACTCTGTTTACACTCCCATCGATTTCGCTCTGTTTACACTCCCATCGATTTCACTCTGTGTACATTCCCATCGATTTCGCTCTGTTTACATTCCCAACGATTTCACTCTGTTTACATTCCCAACGATTTCACTCTGTTTACACTCCCATCGATTTCGCTCTGTTTACACTCCCATCGATTTCACTCTGTTTACACTCCCATCGATTTCACTCTGTTTACATTCCCATCGATTTCACTCTGTTTCCTCTCCCATCGATTTCACTCTGTTTACACTCACAACGATTTCACTCTGTTTACACTCCCATCGATTTCACTCTGTTTACATTCCCATCGATTTCACTCTGTTTCCTCTCCCATCGATTTCACTCTGTTTACATTCCCATCGATTTCACTCTGTTTACACTCCCATCGATTTCACTCTGTTGACTTTCCCATCGATTTCACTCTGTTTCCTCTCCCATCGATTTCACTCTGTTTACATTCTCATCGATTTCACTCTCTTTACATTCTCATCGATTTCACTCTGTTTACATTCTCATCGATTTCACTCTGTTTACATTCCCATCGATTTCACTCTGTTTCCTCTCCCATCGATTTCACTCTGTTTACACTCACAACGATTTCACTCTGTTGACACTCCCATCGATTCCACTCTTTTTACATTCCCATCGATTTCACTCTGTTTACACTCCCATCGATTTCACTCTGTTTACATTCCCATCGATTTCACTCTGTTTCCTCTCCCATCGATTTCACTCTGTTTCCTCTCCCATCGATTTCACTCTGTTTACACTCCCATCGATTTCACTCTGTTTACATTCTCATCGATTTCACTCTCTTTACATTCTCATCGATTTCACTCTGTTTACATTCCCATCGATTTCACTCTGTTTACATTCCCATCGATTTCACTCTGTTTCCTCTCCCATCGATTTCACTCTGTTTACACTCCCATCGATTTCACTCTGTTTACATTCTCATCGATTTCACTCTGTTTACATTCCCATCGATTTCACTCTGTTTACACTCCCATCGATTTCACTCTGTTTACATTCTCATCGATTTCACTCTGTTTACACTCCCATCGATTTCACTCTGTTTACACTCCCAACGATTTCACTCTGTTTACACTCCCATCGATTTCACTCTGTTTACACTCCCATCGATTTCACTCTGTTTACATTCTCATCGATTTCACTCTGTTTACATTCCCATCGATTTCACTCTGTTTCCTCTCCCATCGATTTCACTCTGTTTACACTCCCATCGATTTCACTCTGTTTCCTCTCCCATTGATTTCACTCTGTTTACATTCCCATCGATTTCACTCTGTTTACACTCCCATCGATTTCACTCTGTTTACATTCTCATCGATTTCACTCTGTTTACATTCCCATCGATTTCACTCTGTTTCCTCTCCCATCGATTTCACTCTGTTTACACTCCCATCGATTTCACTCTGTTTACATTCCCATCGATTTCACTCTGTTTCCTCTCCCATCGATTTCACTCTGTTTACACTCCCATCGATTTCACTCTGTTTACACTCCCATCGATTTCACTCTGTTTACATTCTCATCGATTTCACTCTGTTTACATTCCCATCGATTTCACTCTGTTTCCTCTCCCATCGATTTCACTCTGTTTACACTCCCATCGATTTCACTCTGTTTCCTCTCCCATTGATTTCACTCTGTTTACACTCCCATCGATTTCACTCTGTTTCCTCTCCCATCGATTTCACTCTGTTTACATTCCCATCGATTTCGCTCTGTTTCCTCTCCCATCGATTTCACTCTGTTTACACTCCCATCGATTTCACTCTGTTTACACTCACATCGATTTCACTCTGTTTCCTCTCCCATTGATTTCACTCTGTTTCCTCTCCCATCGATTTCACTCTGTTTACACTCGCATCGATTTCACTCTGTTTCCTCTCCCATCGATTTCACTCTGTTTACATTCCCATCGATTTCACTCTGTTTACATTCCCATCGATTTCACTCTGTTTACATTCCCATCGATTTCACTCTGTTTACATTCCCATCGATTTCACTCTGTTTACATTCCCATCGATTTCACTCTGTTTACATTCCCATCAATTTCACTCTGTTTACATTCCCAACGATTTCACTCTGTTTACACTCCCATCGATTTCACTCTGTTTACACTCCCATCGATTTCGCTCTGTTTACACTCCCATCGATTTCACTCTGTTTACACTCCCATCGATTTCACTCTGTTTACACTCCCATCGATTTCACTCTGTTTACACTCCCATCGATTTCACTCTGTTTACATTCCCATCGATTTCACTCTGTTTCCTCTCCCATCGATTTCACTCTGTTTACACTCCCAACGATTTCACTCTGTTTACACTCCCATCGATTTCACTCTGTTTACACTCCCATCGATTTCACTCTGTTTACACTCCCATCGATTTCACTCTGTTTACACTCCCATCGATTTCACTCTGTTGACTTTCCCATCGATTTCACTCTGTTTCCTCTCCCATCGATTTCACTCTGTTTACACTCCCATCGATTCCACTCTGTTTACATTCCCATCGATTTCACTCTGTTTACATTCCGATCGATTTCACTCTGTTTTCACTCCCATCGATTTCACTCTGTTTACACTCCCATCGATTTCACTCTGTTTACATTCCCATCGATTTCACTCTGTTTACATTCCCATCAATTTCACTCTGTTTACATTCCCATCAATTTCACTCTGTTTACATTCACAACGATTTCACTCTGTTTACACTCCCATCGATTTCACTCTGTTTACACTCCCATCGATTTCGCTCTGTTTACACTCCCATCGATTTCACTCTGTTTACACTCCCATCGATTTCACTCTGTTTACACTCCCATCGATTTCACTCTGTTTACACTCCCATCGATTTCACTCTGTTTACATTCCCATCGATTTCACTCTGTTTCCTCTCCCATCGATTTCACTCTGTTTACACTCCCAACGATTTCACTCTGTTTACACTCCCATCGATTTCACTCTGTTTACACTCCCATCGATTTCACTCTGTTTACACTCCCATCGATTTCACTCTGTTTACACTCCCATCGATTTCACTCTGTTTACACTCGCATCGATTTCACTCTGTTTCCTCTCCCATCGATTTCACTCTGTTTACATTCCCATCGATTTCACTCTGTTTACATTCCCATCGATTTCACTCTGTTTACATTCCCATCGATTTCACTCTGTTTACATTCCCATCGATTTCACTCTGTTTACATTCCCATCGATTTCACTCTGTTTACATTCCCATCGATTTCACTCTGTTTACATTCCGATCGATTTCACTCTGTTTTCACTCCCATTGATTTCACTCTGTTTACACTCCCATCGATTTCACTCTGTTTACATTCCCATCGATTTCACTCTGTTTACATTCCCATCAATTTCACTCTGTTTACATTCCCATCAATTTCACTCTGTTTACACTCCCATCGATTTCGCTCTGTTTACACTCCCATCGATTTCGCTCTGTTTACACTCCCATCGATTTCACTCTGTTTACACTCCCATCGATTTCACTCTGTTTACATTCCCATCGATTTCACTCTGTTTCCTCTCCCATCGATTTCACTCTGTTTACACTCCCAACGATTTCACTCTGTTTACACTCCCATCGATTTCACTCTGTTTACACTCCCATCGATTTCACTCTGTTTACACTCCCATCGATTTCACTCTGTTTACATTCCCATCGATTTCACTCTGTTTCCTCTCTCATCGATTTCACTCTGTTTACATTCCCATCGATTTCACTCTGTTTACACTCCCATCGATTTCACTCTGTTGACTTTCCCATCGATTTCACTCTGTTTCCTCTCCCATCGATTTCACTCTGTTTACACTCCCATCGATTCCACTCTGTTTACATTCCCATCGATTTCACTCTGTTTACATTCCGATCGATTTCACTCTGTTTTCACTCCCATCGATTTCACTCTGTTTACACTCCCATCGATTTCACTCTGTTTACATTCCCATCGATTTCACTCTGTTTACATTCCCATCAATTTCACTCTGTTTACATTCCCATCAATTTCACTCTGTTTACATTCCCAACGATTTCACTCTGTTTACACTCCCATTGATTTCACTCTGTTTACACTCCCATCGATTTCGCTCTGTTTACACTCCCATCGATTTCACTCTGTTTACACTCCCATCGATTTCACTCTGTTTACACTCCCATCGATTTCACTCTGTTTACATTCCCATCGATTTCACTCTGTTTCCTCTCTCATCGATTTCACTCTGTTTACATTCCCATCGATTTCACTCTGTTTACACTCCCATCGATTTCACTCTGTTGACTTTCCCATCGATTTCACTCTGTTTCCTCTCCCATCGATTTCACTCTGTTTACACTCCCATCGATTCCACTCTGTTTACATTCCCATCGATTTCACTCTGTTTACACTCCCATCGATTTCACTCTGTTTACATTCCCATCGATTTCACTCTGTTTCCTCTCCCATCGATTTCACTCTGTTTCCTCTCCCATCGATTTCACTCTGTTTACACTCCCATCGATTTCACTCTGTTTACATTCCCATCGATTTCACTCTGTTTACACTCCCATCGATTTCACTCTGTTTCCATTCTCATCGATTTCACTCTGTTTACATTCCCATCGATTTCACTCTGTTTCCTCTCCCATCGATTTCACTCTGTTTACACTCCCATCGATTTCACTCTGTTTACATTCCCATCGATTTCACTCTGTTTCCTCTCCCATCGATTTCACTCTGTTTCCTCTCCCATCGATTTCACTCTGTTTACATTCCCATCGATTTCACTCTGTTTCCTCTCCCATCGATTTCACTCTGTTTCCTCTCCCATCGATTTCACTCTGTTTACACTCCCATCGATTTCACTCTGTTTACACTCCCATCGATTTCACTCTGTTTACATTCTCATCGATTTCACTCTGTTTACATTCCCATCGATTTCACTCTGTTTCCTCTCCCATCGATTTCACTCTGTTTACACTCCCATCGATTTCACTCTGTTTCCTCTCCCATTGATTTCACTCTGTTTACACTCCCATCGATTTCACTCTGTTTCCTCTCCCATCGATTTCACTCTGTTTACATTCCCATCGATTTCGCTCTGTTTCCTCTCCCATCGATTTCACTCTGTTTACACTCCCATCGATTTCACTCTGTTTACACTCGCATCGATTTCACTCTGTTTCCTCTCCCATTGATTTCACTCTGTTTCCTCTCCCATCGATTTCACTCTGTTTACACTCGCATCGATTTCACTCTGTTTCCTCTCCCATCGATTTCACTCTGTTTACATTCCCATCGATTTCACTCTGTTTACATTCCCATCGATTTCACTCTGTTTACATTCCCATCGATTTCACTCTGTTTACATTCCCATCGATTTCACTCTGTTTACATTCCCATCGATTTCACTCTGTTTACATTCCGATCGATTTCACTCTGTTTTCACTCCCATTGATTTCACTCTGTTTACACTCCCATCGATTTCACTCTGTTTACATTCCCATCGATTTCACTCTGTTTACATTCCCATCAATTTCACTCTGTTTACATTCCCATCGATTTCACTCTGTTTACATTCCCAACGATTTCACTCTGTTTACACTCCCATCGATTTCACTCTGTTTACACTCCCATCGATTTCGCTCTGTTTACACTCCCATCGATTTCACTCTGTTTACACTCCCATCGATTTCACTCTGTTTACACTCCCATCGATTTCACTCTGTTTACATTCCCATCGATTTCACTCTGTTTCCTCTCCCATCGATTTCACTCTGTTTACACTCCCAACGATTTCACTCTGTTTACACTCCCATCGATTTCACTCTGTTTACACTCCCATCGATTTCACTCTGTTTACACTCCCATCGATTTCACTCTGTTTACACTCCCATCGATTTCACTCTGTTTACATTCCCATCGATTTCACTCTGTTTCCTCTCTCATCGATTTCACTCTGTTTACATTCCCATCGATTTCACTCTGTTTACACTCCCATCGATTTCACTCTGTTGACTTTCCCATCGATTTCACTCTGTTTCCTCTCCCATCGATTTCACTCTGTTTACACTCCCATCGATTCCACTCTGTTTACATTCCCATCGATTTCACTCTGTTTACACTCCCATCGATTTCACTCTGTTTACATTCCCATCGATTTCACTCTGTTTCCTCTCCCATCGATTTCACTCTGTTTCCTCTCCCATCGATTTCACTCTGTTTCCTCTCCCATCGATTTCACTCTGTTTACACTCCCATCGATTTCACTCTGTTTACACTCCCATCGATTTCACTCTCTTTACATTCTCATCGATTTCACTCTGTTTACATTCCCATCGATTTCACTCTGTTTACATTCCCATCGATTTCACTCTGTTTCCTCTCCCATCGATTTCACTCTGTTTACACTCCCATCGATTTCACTCTGTTTACATTCTCATCGATTTCACTCTGTTTACATTCCCATCGATTTCACTCTGTTTACACTCCCAACGATTTCACTCTGTTTACACTCCCATCGATTTCACTCTGTTTACACTCCCATCGATTTCACTCTGTTTACATTCTCATCGATTTCACTCTGTTTACATTCCCATCGATTTCACTCTGTTTCCTCTCCCATCGATTTCACTCTGTTTACACTCCCATCGATTTCACTCTGTTTCCTCTCCCATTGATTTCACTCTGTTTACACTCCCATCGATTTCACTCTGTTTCCTCTCCCATCGATTTCACTCTGTTTACATTCCCATCGATTTCGCTCTGTTTTCTCTCCCATCGATTTCACTCTGTTTACATTCCCATCGATTTCACTCTGTTTCCTCTCCCATCGATTTCACTCTGTTTCCTCTCCCATCGATTTCACTCTGTTTACATTCCCATCGATTTCGCTCTGTTTCCTCTCCCTTCGATTTCACTCTGTTTCCTCTCCCATTGATTTCACTCTGTTTCCTCTCCCATCGATTTCACTCTGTTTACACTCGCATCGATTTCACTCTGTTTCCTCTCCCATCGATTTCACTCTGTTTACATTCCCATCGATTTCACTCTGTTTACATTCCCATCGATTTCACTCTGTTTACATTCCCATCGATTTCACTCTGTTTACATTCCCATCGATTTCACTCTGTTTACATTCCCATCGATTTCACTCTGTTTACATTCCCATCGATTTCACTCTGTTTACATTCCCATCGATTTCACTCTGTTTACATTCCCATCGATTTCACTCTGTTTACATTCCCATCGATTTCACTCTGTTTCCTGTCCCATCGATTTCACTCTGTTTACACTCCCATCGATTTCACTCTGTTTACATTCCCATCGATTTCACTCTGTTTACACTCCCAACGATTTCACTCTGTTTACACTCCCATCGATTTCACTCTGTTTACATTCTCACCGATTTCACTCTGTTTACATTCCCATCGATTTCACTCTGTTTACACTCCCAACGATTTCACTCTGTTTACACTCCCATCGATTTCACTCTGTTTACACTCCCATCGATTTCACTCTGTTTCCTCTCCCATTGATTTCACTCTGTTTACATTCCCATCGATTTCACTCTGTTTACACTCCCATCGATTTCACTCTGTTTACATTCTCATCGATTTCACTCTGTTTACATTCCCATCGATTTCACTCTGTTTCCTCTCCCATCGATTTCACTCTGTTTACACTCCCATCGATTTCACTCTGTTTCCTCTCCCATTGATTTCACTCTGTTTACACTCCCATCGATTTCACTCTGTTTCCTCTCCCATCGATTTCACTCTGTTTACACTCCCATCGATTTCACTCTGTTTACACTCCCATCGATTTCACTCTGTTTACATTCCCATCGATTTCACTCTGTTTCCTCTCCCATCGATTTCACTCTGTTTACATTCCCATCGATTTCGCTCTGTTTCCTCTCCCATCGATTTCACTCTGTTTACACTCCCATCGATTTCACTCTGTTTACACTCGCATCGATTTCACTCTGTTTCCTCTCCCATTGATTTCACTCTGTTTCCTCTCCCATCGATTTCACTCTGTTTACACTCGCATCGATTTCACTCTGTTTCCTCTCCCATCGATTTCACTCTGTTTACATTCCCATCGATTTCACTCTGTTTACATTCCCATCGATTTCACTCTGTTTACATTCCCATCGATTTCACTCTGTTTACATTCCCATCGATTTCACTCTGTTTACATTCCCATCGATTTCACTCTGTTTACATTCCCATCGATTTCACTCTGTTTACATTCCCATCGATTTCACTCTGTTTACAATCCCATCGATTTCACTCTGTTTACATTCCCATCGATTTCACTCTGTTTCCTCTCCCATCGATTTCACTCTGTTTACATACCCATCGATTTCACTCTGTTTACATTCCCATCGATTTCACTCTGTTTCCTCTCCCATCGATTTCACTCTGTTTACATTCCCATCGATTTCGCTCTGTTTCCTCTCCCATCGATTTCACTCTGTTTACACTCCCAACGATTTCACTCTGTTTACACTCCCATCGATTTCACTCTGTTTACACTCCCATCGATTTCACTCTGTTTCCACTCCCATCGATTTCACTCTGTTTACATTCCCATTGATTTCACTCTGTTTCCTCTCCCATCGATTTCACTCTGTTTCCTCTCCCATCGATTTCACTCTGTTTACACTCCCATCGATTTCACTCTGTTTACATTCTCATCGATTTCACTCTGTTTACATTCCCATCGATTTCACTCTGTTTACACTCCCATCGATTTCACTCTGTTTACACTCCCATCGATTTCACTCTGTTTACACTCCATCGATTTCACTCTGTTTCCTCTCCCATCGATTTCACTCTGTTTACATTCCCATCGATTTCACTCTGTTTCCTCTCCCATCGATTTCACTCTGTTTACATTCCCATCGATTTCACTCTGTTTACATTCCCATCGATTTCACTCTGTTTACATTCCCATCGATTTCACTCTGTTTACATTCCCATCGATTTCACTCTGTTTACATTCCCATCGATTTTACTCTGTTTCCTCTCCCATCGATTTCACTCTGTTTACATTCCCATCGATTTCACTCTGTTTCCTCTCCCATCGATTTCACTCTGTTTACATTCCCATCGATTTCACTCTGTTTACACTCCCATCGATTTCACTCTGTTTACACTCCCATCGATTTCACTCTGTTTCCTCTCCCATCGATTTCACTCTGTTTCCTCTCCCATCGATTTCACTCTGTTTACACTCCCATCGATTTCACTCTGTTTACACTCCCATCGATTTCACTCTGTTTACATTCCCATCGATTTCACTCTGTTTACATTCCCATCGATTTCACTCTGCTTACATTCCCATCGATTTCACTCTGTTTACATTCCCATCGATTTCACTTTCCTTCATTCCCATCGATTTCACTCTGTTTACATTCCCATTGATTTCACTCTGCTTACATTCCCATCGATTTCACTCTGTTTCCTCTCCCATCGATTTCACTCTGTTTCCTCTCCCATCGATTTCACTATGTTTACACTCCCATCGATTTCACTCTGTTTACACTCCCGTCGATTTCACTCTGTTTACATTCCCATCGATTTCACTCTGTTTACATTCCCATCGATTTCACTCTGCTTACATTCCCATCGATTTCACTCTGTTTACATTCCCATCGATTTCACTCTGTTTACATTCCCATCGATTTCACTCTGCTTACATTCCCATCGATTTCACTCTGTTTACATTCCCATCGATTTCACTCTGTTTACATTCCCATCGATTTCACTCTGTTTCCTCTCCCATCGATTTCACTCTGTTTCCTCTCCCATCGATTTCACACTGTTTCCTCTCCCATCGATTTCACTCTGTTTCCTCTCCCATCGATTTCACTCTGTTTACATTCCCATCGATTTCACTCTGTTTCCTCTCCCATCGATTTCACTCTGTTTACATTCCCATCGATTTCACTCTGTTTCCTCTCCCATCGATTTCACTCTGTTTACACTCCCATCGATTTCACTCTGTTTACACTCCCATCGATTTCACTCTGTTTACACTCCCATCGATTTCACTCTGTTTAGACAGCCATCGATTTCACTCTGTTTACATTCCCATCGATTTCACTCTGTTTACATTCCCATCGATTTCACTCTGTTCACATTCCCATCGATTTCACTCTGTTTACATTCCCATCGATTTCACTCTGTTTACATTCCCATCGATTTCACTCTGTTTACATTCCCATCGATTTCACTCTGTTTACATTCCCATCGATTTCACTCTGTTTACACTCCCATCGATTTCACTCTGTTTACATTCCCATTGATTTCACTCTGTTTACATTCCCATTGATTTCACTCTGTTTACATTCCCATCGATTTCACTCTGTTTACACTCCCATCGATTTCACTCTGTTTACATTCCCATTGATTTCACTCTGTTTACATTCCCATTGATTTCACTCTGTTTACATTCCCAAAGATTTCATTCTGTTTACACTCCCATCGATTTCACTCTGTTTACATTCCCATCGATTTCACTCTGTTTACATTCCCATTGATTTCACTCTGTTTACATTCCCATCGATTTCACTCTGTTTACATTCCCATCGATTTCACTCTGTTTACATTCCCATTGATTTCACTGTGTTTACACTCCCATCGATTTCACTCTGTTTGCATTCCCATCGATTTCACTCTGTTTACACTCCCATCGATTTGACTCTGTTTCCTCTATCATCGATTTCACTCTGTTTACACTCCCATCAATTTCACTCTGTTTACACCCCCATCGATTCCACTCTGTTTACACTCCCATTGATTTCACTGTGTTTACACTCCCATCGATTTCACTCTGTTTGCATTCCCATCGATTTCACTCTGTTTACACTCCCATCGATTTCACTCTGTTTCCTCTATCATCGATTTCACTCTGTTTACACTCCCATCGATTTCACTCTGTTTACATTCCCATTGATTTCACTCTGTTTACACTCCCATCGATTTCACTCTGTTTACACTCCCATCGATTTCACTCTGTTTACATTCCCATCGATTTCACTCTGTTGACATTCTCATCGATTTCACTCTGCTTACATTCCCATCGATTTCACTCTGTTTACATTCCCATCGATTTCTCTCTGTTTACATTCCCATCGATTTCACTCTGTTTACATTCCCATTGATTTCACTCCGTTTACACTCCCATCGATTTCACTCTGTTTACATTCCCATCGATTTCACTCTGTTTACATTCCCATCGATTTCACTCTGTTTCCTCTCCCATCGATTTCACTCTGTTTACACTCCCTTCGATTTCACTCTGTTTACATTCCCGTCGATTTCACTCTGTTTACATTCCCATCGATTTCACTCTGTTTTCACTCCCATCGATTTCACTCTGTTTCCTCTCCCATCGATTTCACTCTGTTTACATTCCCATCGATTTCACTCTGTTCACATCCCCATCGATTTCACTCTGTTTTCACTCCCATCGATTTCACTCTGTTTCCTCTCCCATCGATTTCACTCTGTTTACACTCCCATCGATTTCACTCTGTTTCCTCTCCCATCGATTTCACTCTGTTTACACTCCCATCGATTTCACTCTGCTTACATTCCCATCGATTTCACTCTGTTTACATTCTCATCGATTTCACTCTGTTTCCTCTCCCATCGATTTCACTCTGTTTACACTCCCATCGATTTCACTCTGTTTACATTCCCATCGATTTCACTCTGTTTACATTCTCATCGATTTCACTCTGTTTACATTCCCATCGATTTCACTCTGTTTACATTCCCATCGATTTCACTCTGTTTACATTCCCATCGATTTCACTCTGTTTACATTCCCATCGATTTCACTCTGTTTACACTCCCATCGATTTCACTCTGTTTACATTCCCATCGATTTCACTCTGTTTCCTCTCCCATCGATTTCACTCTGTTTACAATCCCATCGATTTCACTCTGCTTACATTCCCATCGATTTCACTCTGTTTACATTCCCATCGATTTCACTCTGTTTCCATTCCCATCGATTTCCCTCTGTTTACATTCCCATCGATTTCACTCTGTTTACATTCCCATCGATTTCACTCTGTTTACATTCTCATCGATTTCACTCTGTTTACACTCCCATCGATTTCACTCTGTTTACACTCCCATCGATTTCACTCTGTTTACACTCCCATCGATTTCACTCTGTTTCCTCTCCCATCGATTTCACTCTGTTTACACTCCCATCGATTTCACTCTGTTTCCTCTCCCATCGATTTCACTCTGTTTCCTCTCCCATCGATTTCACTCTGTTTCCTCTCCCATCGATTTCACTCTGTTCACATTCCCATCGATTTCACTCTGTTTACATTCCCATCGATTTCACTCTGTTTACACTCCCATCGATTTCACTCTGTTCACATTCTCATCGATTTCACTCTGTTTACATTCCCATCGATTCCACACTGTTTACATTCCCATCGATTTCACTCTGTTCACATTCTCATCGATTTCACTCTGTTTACATTCCCATCGATTTCACTCTGTTTACACTCCCATCGATTCCACTCTGTTTACACTCCCATCGATTCCACTCTGTTTACATTCCCATCGATTCCACTCTGTTTACATTCCCATCAATTTCACTCTGTTTACATTCCCATCGATTTCACTCTGTTTCCTCTCCCATTGATTTCACTCTGTTTACATTCCCATCAATTTCACTCTGTTTACACTCGCATCGATTTCACTCTGTTTACATTCCCATCGATTTCACTCTGTTTACATTCCCATCGATTTCACTCTGTTTACATTCCCATCGATTTCACTCTGTTTACATTCCCATCGATTTCACTCTGTTTACATTCCCATCGATTTCACTCTGTTTACATTCTCATCGATTTCACTCTGTTTACACTCCCATCGATTTCACTCTGTTTACACTCCCATCGATTTCACTCTGTTTACACTCCCATCGATTTCACTCTGTTTCCTCTCCCATCGATTTCACTCTGTTCACATTCCCATCGATTTCACTCTGTTTACATTCCCATCGATTTCACTCTGTTCACATTCCCATCGATTTCACTCTGTTTACACTCCCATCGATTTCACTCTGTTCACATTCTCATCGATTTCACTCTGTTTACATTCCCATCGATTCCACACTGTTTACATTCCCATCGATTTCACTCTGTTTACATTCCCATCGATTTCACTCTGTTTACACTCCCATCGATTCCACTCTGTTTACATTCCCATCGATTTCACTCTGTTTACACTCCCATCGATTTCACTCTGTTTACATTCCCATCGATTCCACACTGTTTACATTCCCATCGATTTCACTCTGTTTACATTCCCATCGATTTCACTCTGTTTACACTCCCATCGATTCCACTCTGTTTACATTCCCATCGATTTCACTCTGTTTACACTCCCATCGATTTCACTCTGTTTACACTCCCATCGATTTCACTCTGTTTACACTCCCATCGATTTCACTCTGTTTCCTCTCCCATCGATTTCACTCTGTTCACATTCCCATCGATTTCACTGTTTACATTCCCATCGATTTCACTCTGTTCACATTCCCATCGATTTCACTCTGTTTACACTCCCATCGATTTCACTCTGTTCACATTCTCATCGATTTCACTCTGTTTACATTCCCATCGATTCCACACTGTTTACATTCCCATCGATTTCACTCTGTTTACATTCCCATCGATTTCACTCTGTTTACATTCCCATCGATTTCACTCTGTTTCCTCTCCCATTGATTTCACTCTGTTTACATTCCCATCGATTTCACTCTGTTTTCACTCGCATCGATTTCACTCTGTTTCCTCTCCCATCGATTTCACTCTGTTTCCTCTCCCATCGATTTCACTCTGTTTACATTCCCATCGATTTCACTCTGTTTTCACTCGCATCGATTTCACTCTGTTTCCTCTCCCATCGATTTCACTCTGTTTCCTCTCCCATCGATTTCACTCTGTTTACATTCCCATCGATTTCACTCTGTTTACACTCCCATCGATTTCACTCTGTTTTCACACCCATCGATTTCACTCTGTTTCCTCTCCCATCGAGTTCACTCTGCTGACATTCCCATCGATTTCACTCTGTTTACATTCCCATCGATTTCACTCTGTTTACATTCCCATCGATTTCACTCTGTTTACATTCCCATCGATTTCACTCTGTTTACATTCCCATCGATTTCACTCTGTTTACATTCCCATCGATTTCACTCTGTTTACATTCCCATCGATTTCACTCTGTTTACATTCCCATCGATTTCACTCTGTTTACATTCCCATCGATTTCACTCTGTTTACATTCCCATCGATTTCACTCTGTTTACATTCCCATCGATTTCACTCTGTTTACATTCCCATCGATTTCACTCTGTTTACATTCCCATCGATTTCACTCTGTTTACATTCCCATCGATTTCACTCTGTTTACATTCCCATCGATTTCACTATGTTTACATTCCCATCGATTTCACTCTGTTTCCTCTCCCATCGATTTCACTCTGTTTACACTTCCATCGATTTCACTCTGTTTCCTCTCCCATCGATTTCACTCTGTTTACACTCCCATCGACTTCACTCTGTTTAGACTCCCATCGATTTCACTCTGTTTACACTCCCATCGATTTCACTCTGTTTACACTCCCATCGATTTCACTCTGTTTGCACACCCATCGATTTCACTCTGTTTCCATTCCCATCGATTTCACTCTGTTTCCTCTCCCATCGATTTCACTCTGTTTCCTCTCCCATCGATTTCACTCTGTTTACACACCCATCGATTTCACTCTGTTTACATTCCCATCGATTTCACTCTGTTTCCTCTCCCATCGATTTCACTCTGTTTCCTCTCCCATCGATTTCACTCTGTTTCCTCTCCCATCGATTTCACTCTGTTTCCTCTCCCATCGATTTCACTCTGTTTACACTCCCATCGATTTCACTCTGTTTCCTCTCCGATCGATTTCACTCTGTTTACACTCCCATCGACTTCACTCTGTTTAGACTCCCATCGATTTCACTCTGTTTACACTCCCATCGATTTCACTCTGTTTACATTCCCATCGATTTCACTCTGTTTACACTCCCATCGATTTCACTCTGTTGACATTCCCATTGATTTCACTCTGTTTACATTCCCATCGATTTCACTCTGTTTACATTCCCATCGATTTCACTCTGTTTACACTCCCATCGATTTCACTCTGTTTACATTCCCATCGATTTCACTCTGTTTACACTCCCATCGATTTCACTCTGTTTACACTCCCATCGATTTCACTCTGTTTACATTCCCATCGATTTCACTCTGTTTACATTCCCATCAATTTCACTCTGTTTACACTCCCATCGATTTCACTCTGTTTCCTCTCCCATCGATTTCACTCTGTTTACACTCCCATCGATTTCACTCTGTTCACATTCCCATCGATTTCACTCTGTTTACATTCCCATCGATTTCACTCTGCTTACATTCCCATCGATTTCACTCTGTTTACATTCCCATCGATTTCACTCTGTTTACATTCCCATCGATTTCACTCTGTTTCCTCTCCCATCGATTTCACTCTGTTTACATTCCCATCGATTTCACTCTGTTTCCTCTCCCATCGATTTCACTCTGTTTACACTCCCATCGATTTCACTCTGTTTACACTCCCATCGATTTCACTCTGTTTAGACTCCCATCGATTTCACTCTGTTTACATTCCCATCGATTTCACTCTGTTTACATTCCCATCGATTTCACTCTGTTTACATTCCCATCGATTTCACTCTGTTTACATTCCCATCGATTTCACTCTGTTTACATTCCCATCGATTTCACTCTGTTTACATTCCCATCGATTTCACTCTGTTTACATTCCCATCGATTTCACTCTGTTTACACTCCCATCGATTTCACTCTGTTTACATTCCCATTGATTTCACTCTGTTTACATTCCCATTGATTTCACTCTGTTTACATTCCCATCGATTTCACTCTGTTTACACTCCCATCGATTTCACTCTGTTTACATTCCCATTGATTTCACTCTGTTTACATTCCCATTAATTTCACTCTGTTTACACTCCCATTGATTTCACTCTGTTTACATTCCCATCGATTTAACTCTGTTTACACTCCCATCGATTTCACTCTGTTTACATTCCCATCGATTTCACTCTGTTTACATTCCCATTGATTTCACTCTGTTTACACTCCCATCGATTTCACTCTGTTTACACTCCCATTGATTTCACTCTGTTTACATTCCCATCGATTTCACTCTGTTTACATTCCCATCGATTTCACTCTGTTTACATTCCGATTGATTTCACTGTGTTTACACTCCCATCGATTTCACTCTGTTTGCATTCCCATCGATTTCACTCTGTTTACATTCCCATCGATTTCACTCTGTTTACACTCCCATCGATTTCACTCTGTTTCCTCTATCATCGATTTCACTCTGTTTACACTCCCATCGATTTCACTCTGTTTACATTCCCATTGATTTCACTCTGTTTACACTCCCATCGATTTCACTCTGTTTCCATTCCCATTGATTTCACTCTGTTTACACTCCCATCGATTTCACTCTGTTTACATTCCCATCGATTTCACTCTGTTGACATTCTCATCGATTTCACTCTGCTTACATTCCCATCGATTTCACTCTGTTTACATTCCCATCGATTTCTCTATGTTTACATTCCCATCGATTTCACTCTGTTTACATTCCCATTGATTTCACTCTGTTTCCTCTCCCATCGATTTCACTCTGTTTACATTCCCATCGATTTCACTCTGTTTACACTCCCATCGATTTCACTCTGTTTACATTCCCATCGATTTCACTCTGTTTACACTCCCATCGATTTCACTCTGTTTACACTCCCATCGATTTCACTCTGTTTACATTCCCATCGATTTCACTCTGTTTACATTCCCATCGATTTCACTCTGTTTCCTCTCCCATCGATTTCACTCTGTTTACACTCCCTTCGATTTCACTCTGTTTACATTCCCGTCGATTTCACTCTGTTTACATTCCCATCGATTTCACTCTGTTTCCTCTCCCATCGATTTCACTCTGTTTACATTCCCATCGATTTCACTCTGTTTACATTCCCATCGATTTCACTCTGTTTCCTCTCCCATTGATTTCACTCTGTTTACATTCCCATCGATTTCACTCTGTTTCCATTCCCATCGATTTCACTCTGTTTCCTCTCCCATCGATTTCACTCTGTTTACATTCCCATCGATTTCACTCTGTTTACATTCCCATCGATTTCACTCTGTTTCCTCTCCCATTGATTTCACTCTGTTTACATTCCCATCGATTTCACTCTGTTTTCACTCCCATCGATTTCACTCTGTTTCCTCTCCCATCGATTTCACTCTGTTTACATTCCCATCGATTTCACTCTGTTGACATTCTCATCGATTTCACTCTGCTTACATTCCCATCGATTTCACTCTGTTTACATTCCCATCGATTTCACTCTGTTTACATTCCCATCGATTTCACTCTGTTTACATTCCCATCGATTTCACTCTGTTCACATTCCCATCGATTTCACTCTGTTTACATTCCCATCGATTTCACTCTGATTACACTCCCATCGATTTCACTCTGTTTCCTCTCCCATCGATTTCACTCTGTTTACATTCCCATCGATTTCACTCTGTTGACATTCTCATCGATTTCACTCTGTTTACATTCCCATCGATTTCACTCTGTTTACACTCCCATCGATTTCACTCTGTTTACACTCCCATCGATTTCACTCTGTTTACACTCCCATCGATTTCACTCTGTTTACACACCCATCGATTTCACTCTGTTTACATTCCCATCGATTTCACTCTGTTTACATTCCCATCGATTTCACTCTGTTTCCTCTCCCATTGATTTCACTCTGTTTACACACCCATCGATTTCACTCTGTTTACATTCCCATCGATTTCACTCTGTTTACATTCCCATCGATTTCACTCTGTTTCCTCTCCCATTGATTTCACTCTGTTTACATTCCCATCGATTTCACTCTGTTTTCACTCCCATCGATTTCACTCTGTTTCCTCTCCCATCGATTTCACTCTGTTTACATTCCCATCGATTTCACTCTGTTGACATTCTCATCGATTTCACTCTGCTTACATTCCCATCGATTTTACTCTGTTTACATTCCCATCGATTTCACTCTGTTTACATTCCCATCGATTTCACTCTGTTCACATTCCCATCGATTTCACTCTGTTTACATTCCCATCGATTTCACTCTGATTACACTCCCATCGATTTCACTCTGTTTCCTCTCCCATCGATTTCACTCTGTTTACATTCCCATCGATTTCACTCTGTTGACATTCTCATCGATTTCACTCTGTTTACATTCCCATCGATTTCACTCTGTTTACACTCCCATCGATTTCACTCTGTTTACACTCCCATCGATTTCACTCTGTTTACACACCCATCGATTTCACTCTGTTTACATTCCCATCGATTTCACTCTGTTTACATTCCCATCGATTTCACTCTGTTTACACTCCCATCGATTTCACTCTGTTTACACTCCCATCGATTTCACTCTGTTTACACTCCCATCGATTTCACTCTGTTTCCTCTCCCATCGATTTCACTCTGTTTACACTCCCATCGATTTCACTCTGTTTACACTCCCATCGACTTCACTCTGTTTAGACTCCCATCGATTTCACTCTGTTTGCACTCCCATCGATTTCACTCTGTTTACATTCCCATCGATTTCACTCTGTTTCCACTCCCATCGATTTCACTCTGTTTACATTCCCATTGATTTCACTCTGTTTACATTCCCATCGATTTCACTCTGTTTACACTCCCATCGATTTCACTCTGTTTACATTCCCATTGATTTCACTCTGTTTACATTCCCATCGATTTCACTCTGTTTACACCCCCATCGATTTCACTCTGTTTACACTCCCATTGATTTCACTCTGTTTACACTCCCATCGATTTCACTCTGTTTACATTCCCATCGATTTCACTCTGTTTACATTCCCATCGATTTCACTCTGTTTACACTCCCATCGATTTCACTCTGTTTACACTCCCATCGATTTCACTCTGTTTACACTCCCATCGATTTCACTCTGTTTCCTCTCCCATCGATTTCACTCTGTTTACACTCCCATCGATTTCACTCTGTTTACATTCCCATCGATTTCACTCTGTTTACATTCCCATCGATTTCACTCTGTTTACATTCCCATCGATTTCACTCTGTTTACATTCCCATCGATTTCACTCTGTTTACACTCCCATCGATTTCACTCTGTTTACATTCCCATCGATTTCACTCTGTTTCCTCTCCCATCGATTTCACTCTGTTTACATTCCCATCGATTTCACTCTGTTTACATTCCCATCGATTTCACTCTGTTTACACTCCCATCGATTTCACTCTGTTTACACTCCCATCGATTTCACTCTGTTTCCTCTCCCATCGATTTCACTCTGTTTCCT
This sequence comes from Mustelus asterias, assembly GCF_964213995.1. Lineage (NCBI taxonomy): Eukaryota > Metazoa > Chordata > Chondrichthyes > Carcharhiniformes > Triakidae > Mustelus > Mustelus asterias. The sequence goes on along the minus strand of NC_135812.1, from coordinate 50,380,950 downwards.
CTCCCATCGATTTCACTCTGTTTACACTCCCATCGATTTCACTCTGCTTCCTCTCCCATCGATTTCACTCTGTTTACATTCTCATCAATTTCACTCTGTTTCCTCTCCCATCGATTTCACTCTGTTTACACTCCCATCGATTTCACTCTGTTTACACTCCCATCGATTTCACTCTGTTTACATTCCCATCGATTTCACTCTGTTTACATTCCCATCGATTTCACTCTGTTTACATTCCCATCGATTTCACTCTGTTTACATTCCCATCGATTTCACTCTGTTTACATTCCCATCGACTTCACTCTGTTTACATTCCCATCGATTTCACTCTGTTTACACTCCCATCGATTTCACTCTGTTTACATTCCCATTGATTTCACTCTGTTTACATTCCCATTAATTTCACTCTGTTTACATTCCCATCGATTTCACTCTGTTTACATTCCCATTGATTTCACTGTGTTTACACTCCCATCGATTTCACTCTGTTTGCATTCCCATCGATTTCACTCTGTTTACACTCCCATCGATTTCACTCTGTTTCCTCTATCATCGATTTCACTCTGTTTAGACTCCCATCGATTTCACTCTGTTTACATTCCCATTGATTTCACTCTGTTTACACTCCCATCGATTTCACTCTGTTTCCATTCCCATTGATTTCACTCTGTTTACACTCCCATCGATTTCACTCTGTTTTCATTCCCATCGATTTCACTCTGTTGACATTCTCATCGATTTCACTCTGCTTACATTCCCATCGATTTCACTCTGTTTACATTCCCATCGATTTCTCTCTGTTTACATTCCCATCGATTTCACTCTGTTTACATTCCCATTGATTTCACTCTGTTTCCTCTCCCATCGATTTCACTCTGTTTACATTCCCATCGATTTCACTCTGTTTACACTCCCATCGATTTCACTCTGTTTACATTCCCATCGATTTCACTCTGTTTACACTCCCATCGATTTCACTCTGTTTACACTCCCATCGATTTCACTCTGTTTACATTCCCATCGATTTCACTCTGTTTCCATTCCCATCGATTTCACTCTGTTTCCTCTCCCATCGATTTCACTCTGTTTACACTCCCTTCGATTTCACTCTGTTTACATTCCCGTCGATTTCACTCTGTTTACATTCCCATCGATTTCACTCTGTTTTCACTCCCATCGATTTCACTCTGTTTCCTCTCCCATCGATTTCACTCTGTTTACATTCCCATCGATTTCACTCTGTTCACATTCCCATCGATTTCACTCTGTTTTCACTCCCATCGATTTCACCCTGTTTCCTCTCCCATCGATTTCACTCTGTTTACACTCCCATCGATTTCACTCTGTTGACATTCCCATCGATTTCACTCTGTTTACATTCCCATCGATTTCACTCTGTTTCCTCTCCCATTGATTTCACTCTGTTTACATTCCCATCGATTTCACTCTGTTTTCACTCCCATCGATTTCACTCTGTTTCCTCTCCCATCGATTTCACTCTGTTTACATTCCCATCGATTTCACTCTGTTGACATTCTCATCGATTTCACTCTGCTTACATTCCCATCGATTTCACTCTGTTTACATTCCCATCGATTTCACTCTGTTTACATTCCCATCGATTTCACTCTGTTTACATTCCCATCGATTTCACTCTGTTCACATTCCCATCGATTTCACTCTGTTTACATTCCCATCGATTTCACTCTGATTACACTCCCATCGATTTCACTCTGTTTCCTCTCCCATCGATTTCACTCTGTTTACATTCCCATCGATTTCACTCTGTTGACATTCTCATCGATTTCACTCTGTTTACATTCCCATCGATTTCACTCTGTTTACACTCCCATCGATTTCACTCTGTTTACACTCCCATCGATTTCACTCTGTTTACACTCCCATCGATTTCACTCTGTTTACACACCCATCGATTTCACTCTGTTTACATTCCCATCGATTTCACTCTGTTTACATTCCCATCGATTTCACTCTGTTTCCTCTCCCATTGATTTCACTCTGTTTATATTCCCATCGATTTCACTCTGTTTTCACTCCCATCGATTTCACTCTGTTTCCTCTCCCATCGATTTCACTCTGTTTACATTCCCATCGATTTCACTCTGTTGACATTCTCATCGATTTCACTCTGCTTACATTCCCATCGATTTTACTCTGTTTACATTCCCATCGATTTCACTCTGTTTACATTCCCATCGATTTCACTCTGTTTACATTCCCATCGATTTCACTCTGTTCACATTCCCATCGATTTCACTCTGTTTACATTCCCATCGATTTCACTCTGATTACACTCCCATCGATTTCACTCTGTTTCCTCTCCCATCGATTTCACTCTGTTTACATTCCCATCGATTTCACTCTGTTGACATTCTCATCGATTTCACTCTGTTTACATTCCCATCGATTTCACTCTGTTTACACACCCATCGATTTCACTCTGTTTACACTCCCATCGATTTCACTCTGTTTACACTCCCATCGATTTCACTCTGTTTACACACCCATCGATTTCACTCTGTTTACATTCCCATCGATTTCACTCTGTTTACATTCCCATCGATTTCACTCTGTTGACATTCTCATCGATTTCACTCTGTTTACATTCCCATCGATTTCACTCTGTTTACACTCCCATCGATTTCACTCTGTTTACACTCCCATCGATTTCACTCTGTTTACACTCCCATCGATTTCACTCTGTTTACACTCCCATCGATTTCACTCTGTTTACACTCCCATCGATTTCACTCTGTTTACATTCTCATCAATTTCACTCTGTTTCCTCTCCCATCGATTTCACTCTGTTTACACTCCCATCGATTTCACTCTGTTTACACTCCCATCGATTTCACTCTGTTTACATTCCCATCGATTTCACTCTGTTTACATTCTCATCAATTTCACTCTATTTACATTCCCATCGATTTCACTCTGTTTACATTCCCATCGATTTCACTCTGTTTACATTCCCATCGACTTCACTCTGTTTACATTCCCATCGATTTCACTCTATTTACATTCCCATCGATTTCACTCTGTTTACATTCCCATTGATTTCACTCTGTTTACACTCCCATTGATTTCACTCTGTTTACACTCCAATTGATTTCACTCTGTTTACATTCCCATCGATTTCACTCTGTTTACATTCCCATCGATTTCACTCTGTTTACACTCCCATTGATTTCACTGTGTTTACACTCCCATCGATTTCACTCTGTTTACATTCCCATCGATTTCACTCTGTTTACACTCCAATTGATTTCACTCTGTTTACATTCCCATCGATTTCACTCTGTTTACATTCCCATTGATTTCACTGTGTTTACACTCCCATCGATTTCACTCTGTTTGCATTCCCATCGATTTCACTCTGTTTACACTCCCATCGATTTCACTCTGTTTCCTCTATCATCGATTTCACTCTGTTTAGACTCCCATCGATTTCACTCTGTTTACATTCCCATTGATTTCACTCTGTTTACACTCCCATCGATTTCACTCTGTTTCCATTCCCATTGATTTCACTCTGTTTACACTCCCATCGATTTCACTCTGTTTACATTCCCATCGATTTCACTCTGTTGACATTCTCATCGATTTCACTCTGCTTACATTCCCATCGATTTCACTCTGTTTACATTCCCATCGATTTCTCTCTGTTTACATTCCCATCGATTTCACTCTGTTTACATTCCCATTGATTTCACTCTGTTTCCTCTCCCATCGATTTCACTCTGTTTACATTCCCATCGATTTCACTCTGTTTACACTCCCATCGATTTCACTCTGTTTACATTCCCATCGATTTCACTCTGTTTACACTCCCATCGATTTCACTCTGTTTACACTCCCATCGATTTCACTCTGTTTACATTCCCATCGATTTCACTCTGTTTACATTCCCATCGATTTCACTCTGTTTCCTCTCCCATCGATTTCACTCTGTTTACACTCCCTTCGATTTCACTCTGTTTACATTCCCGTCGATTTCACTCTGTATACATTCCCATCGATTTCACTCTGTTTTCACTCCCATCGATTTCACTCTGTTTCCTCTCCCATCGATTTCACTCTGTTTACATTCCCATCGATTTCACTCTGTTCACATTCCCATCGATTTCACTCTGTTTTCACTCCCATCGATTTCACTCTGTTTCCTCTCCCATCGATTTCACTCCGTTTACATTCCCATCGATTTCACTCTGTTTACATTCCCATCGATTTCACTCTGTTTCCTCTCCCATTGATTTCACTCTGTTTACATTCCCATCGATTTCACTCTGTTTTCAGTCCCATCGATTTCACTCTGTTTCCTCTCCCATCGATTTCACTCTGTTTACATTCCCATCGATTTCACTCTGTTGACATTCTCATCGATTTCACTCTGCTTACATTCCCATCGATTTCACTCTGTTTACATTCCCATCGATTTCACTCTGTTTACATTCCCATCGATTTCACTCTGTTTACATTCCCATCGATTTCACTCTGTTTACATTCCCATCGATTTCACTCTGTTCACATTCCCATCGATTTCACTCTGTTTACATTCCCATCGATTTCACTCTGATTACACTCCCATCGATTTCACTCTGTTTCCTCTCCCATCGATTTCACTCTGTTTACATTCCCATCGATTTCACTCTGTTGACATTCTCATCGATTTCACTCTGTTTACATTCCCATCGATTTCACTCTGTTTACACTCCCATCGATTTCACTCTGTTTACACTCCCATCGATTTCACTCTGTTTACACTCCCATCGATTTCACTCTGTTTACACACCCATCGATTTCACTCTGTTTACATTCCCATCGATTTCACTCTGTTTACATTCCCATCGATTTCACTCTGTTTCCTCTCCCATTGATTTCACTCTGTTTACATTCCCATCGATTTCACTCTGTTTTCACTCCCATCGATTTCACTCTGTTTCCTCTCCCATCGATTTCACTCTGTTTACATTCCCATCGATTTCACTCTGTTGACATTCTCATCGATTTCACTCTGCTTACATTCCCATCGATTTTACTCTGTTTACATTCCCATCGATTTCACTCTGTTTACATTCCCATCGATTTCACTCTGTTTACATTCCCATCGATTTCACTCTGTTCACATTCCCATCGATTTCACTCTGTTTACATTCCCATCGATTTCACTCTGATTACACTCCCATCGATTTCACTCTGTTTCCTCTCCCATCGATTTCACTCTGTTTACATTCCCATCGATTTCACTCTGTTGACATTCTCATCGATTTCACTCTGTTTCCATTCCCATCGATTTCACTCTGTTTACACTCCCATCGATTTCACTCTGTTTACACTCCCATCGATTTCACTCTGTTTACACTCCCATCGATTTCACTCTGTTTACACACCCATCGATTTCACTCTGTTTACATTCCCATCGATTTCACTCTGTTTACATTCCCATCGATTTCACTCTGTTGACATTCTCATCGATTTCACTCTGTTTACATTCCCATCGATTTCACTCTGTTTACACTCCCATCGATTTCACTCTGTTTACACTCCCATCGATTTCACTCTGTTTACACTCCCATCGATTTCACTCTGTTTACACTCCCATCGATTTCACTCTGTTTACATTCCCATCGATTTCACTCTGTTTCCTCTCCCAACGATTTCACTCTGTTTCCTCTCCCAACGATTTCACTCTGTTTCCTCTCCCATCGATTTCACTCTGTTTACACTCCCATCGATTTCACTCTGTTTACATTCCCATCGATTTCACTCTGTTTACATTCCCATCGATTTCACTCTGTTTACATTCCCATTGATTTCACTCTGTTTCCATTCCCATCGATTTCACTCTGTTTGCACTCCCATCGATTTCACTCTGTTTCCTCTCCCATCGATTTCACTCTGTTTACATTCCCATCGATTTCACTCTGTTGACATTCTCATCGATTTCACTCTGTTTCCTCTCCCAACGATTTCACTCTGTTTCCTCTCCCAACGATTTCACTCTGTTTCCTCTCCCATCGATTTCACTCTGTTTACACTCCCATCGATTTCACTCTGTTTACACTCCCATCGACTTCACTCTGTTTAGACTCCCATCGATTTCACTCTGTTTACACTCCCATCGATTTCACTCTGTTTACATTCCCATCGATTTCACTCTGTTTACACTCCCATCGATTTCACTCTGTTTACATTCCCATTGATTTCACTCTGTTTACATTCCCATCGATTTCACTCTGTTTACATTCCCATCGATTTCACTCTGTTTACATTCCCATCGATTTCACTCTGTTTACACTCCCATCGATTTCACTCTGTTTACACTCCCATCGATTTCACTCTGTTTCCTCTCCCATCGATTTCACTCTGTTTACACTCCCATCGATTTCACTCTGTTTACATTCCCATCGATTTCACTCTGTTTACATTCCCATCGATTTCACTCTGTTTACATTCCCATCGATTTCACTCTGTTTACATTCCCATCGATTTCACTCTGTTTACACTCCCATCGATTTCACTCTGTTTACATTCCCATCGATTTCACTCTGTTTCCTCTCCCATCGATTTCACTCTGTTTACATTCCCATCGATTTCACTCTGTTTACATTCCCATCGATTTCACTCTGTTTACACTCCCATCGATTTCACTCTGTTTACACTCCCATCGATTTCACTCTGTTTCCTCTCCCATCGATTTCACTCTGTTTACACTCCCATCGATTTCACTCTGCTTCCTCTCCCATCGATTTCACTCTGTTTACATTCTCATCAATTTCACTCTGTTTCCTCTCCCATCGATTTCACTCTGTTTCCACTCCCATCGATTTCACTCTGTTTACACTCCCATCGATTTCACTCTGTTTACATTCCCATCGATTTCACTCTGTTTACATTCTCATCTATTTCACTCTGTTTACATTCCCATCGATTTCACTCTGTTTACATTCCCATCGATTTCACTCTGTTTACATTCCCATCGATTTCACTCTGTTTACATTCCCATCGATTTCACTCTGTTTACACTCCCATCGATTTCACTCTGTTTACATTCCCATCGATTTCACTCTGTTTCCTCTCCCATCGATTTCACTCTGTTTACATTCCCATCGATTTCACTCTGTTTACATTCCCATCGATTTCACTCTGTTTCCTCTCCCATCGATTTCACTCTGTTTACACTCCCATCGATTTCACTCTGTTTCCTCTCCCATCGATTTCACTCTGTTTACACTCCCATCGATTTCACTCTGTTTACATTCCCATCGACTTCACTCTGTTTCCTCTCCCATCGATTTCACTCTGTTTACATTCCCATCGATTTCACTCTGTTTACATTCCCATCGATTTCACTCTGTTTTCACTCCCATCGATTTCACTCTGTTTACATTCCCATCGATTTCACTCTGTTTCCTCTCCCATCGATTTCACTCTGTTTACATTCCCATCGATTTCACTCTGTTTACATTCCCATCGATTTCACTCTGTTTACATTCTCATCGATTTCACTCTGTTTACACTCCCATCGATTTCACTCTGTTTCCTCTCCCATCGATTTCACTCTGTTTACACTCCCATCGATTTCACTCTGTTTCCTCTCCCATCGATTCCACTCTGTTTACATTCCCATCGATTTCACTCTGTTTCCTCTCCCATTGATTTCACTCTGTTTACATTCCCATCGATTTCACTCTGTTTTCACTCGCATCGATTTCACTCTGTTTCCTCTCCCATCGATTTCACTCTGTTTCCTCTCCCATCGATTTCACTCTGTTTACATTCCCATCGATTTCACTCTGTTTTCACTCCCATCGATTTCACTCTGTTTACATTCCCATCGATTTCACTCTCTTTACATTCCCATCGATTTCACTCTGTTTTCACTCCCTTCGATTTCACTCTGTTTCCTCTCCCATCGATTTCACTCTGCTTACATTCCCATCGATTTCACTCTGTTTACATTCCCATCGATTTCACTCTGTTTACATTCCCATCGATTTCACTCTGTTTACATTCCCATCGATTTCACTCTGTTTACATTCCCATCGATTTCACTCTGTTTACATTCCCATCGATTTCACTCTGTTTACATTCCCATCGATTTCACTCTGTTTACATTCCCATCGATTTCACTCTGTTTACATTCCCATCGATTTCACTCTGTTTCCTCTATCATCGATTTCACTCTGTTTACACTCCCATCGATTTCACTCTGTTTACATTCCCATCGATTTCACTCTGTTTTCACTCCCATCGATTTCACTCTGTTTCCTCTCCCATCGATTTCACTCTGTTTACATTCCAATCGATTTCACTCTGTTTACATTCCCATCGATTTCACTCTGTTTACATTCCCATCGATTTCACTCTGTTTACACTCCCATTGATTTCACTCTGTTTACATTCCCATCGATTTCACTCTGTTTACATTCCCATCGATTTCACTCTGTTTACATTCCCATTGATTTCACTGTGTTTACACTCCCATCGATTTCACTCTGTTTGCATTCCCATCGATTTCACTCTGTTTACACTCCCATCGATTTCACTCTGTTTCCTCTATCATCGATTTCACTCTGTTTACACTCCCATCGATTTCACTCTGTTTACATTCCCATTGATTTCACTCTGTTTACACTCCCATCGATTTCACTCTGTTTACATTCCCATCGATTTCACTCTGTTGACATTCTCATCGATTTCACTCTGCTTACATTCCCATCGATTTCACTCTGTTGACAGTCCCATCGATTTCTCTCTGTTTACATTCCCATCGATTTCACTCTGTTGACATTCCCATCGATTTCACTCTGTTTACATTCCCATCGATTTCACTCTGTTTACACTCCCATCGATTTCACTCTGTTTACACTCCCATCGATTTCACTCTGTTTACATTCCCATCGATTTCACTCTGTTTACATTCCCATCGATTTCACTCTGTTTACACTCCCATCGATTTCACTCTGTTTACACTCCCATCGATTTCACTCTGTTTTCATTCCCATCGATTTCACTCTGTTTACATTCCCATCGATTTCACTCTGTTTCCTCTCCCATCGATTTCACTCTGTTTACACTCCCTTCGATTTCACTCTGTTTACATTCCCATCGATTTCACTCTGTTTACATTCCCATCGATTTCACTCTGTTTTCACTCCCATCGATTTCACTCTGTTTCCTCTCCCATCGATTTCACTCTGTTTACATTCCCATCGATTTCACTCTGTTCACATTCCCATCGATTTCACTCTGTTTTCACTCCCATCGATTTCACTCTGTTTCCTCTCCCATCGATTTCACTCTGTTTACACTCCCTTCGATTTCACTCTGTTTACATTCCCGTCGATTTCACTCTGTTTACATTCCCATCGATTTCACTCTGTTTTCACTCCCATCGATTTCACTCTGTTTCCTCTCCCATCGATTTCACTCTGTTTACATTCCCATCGATTTCACTCTGTTTACATTCCCATCGATTTCACTCTGTTTCCTCTCCCATTGATTTCACTCTGTTTACATTCCCATCGATTTCACTCTGTTTTCACTCCCATCGATTTCACTCTGTTTCCTCTCCCATCGATTTCACTCTGTTTACATTCCCATCGATTTCACTCTGTTGACATTCTCATCGATTTCACTCTGCTTACATTCCCATCGATTTCACTCTGTTTACATTCCCATCGATTTCACTCTGTTTACATTCCCATCGATTTCACTCTGTTTACATTCCCATCGATTTCACTCTGTTGACATTCTCATCGATTTCACTCTGTTTACATTCCCATCGATTTCACTCTGTTTACACTCCCATCGATTTCACTCTGTTTACACTCCCATCGATTTCACTCTGTTTACACTCCCATCGATTTCACTCTGTTTACACACCCATCGATTTCACTCTGTTTACATTCCCATCGATTTCACTCTGTTTACACTCCCATCGATTTCACTCTGTTTACACTCCCATCGATTTCACTCTGTTTCCTCTCCCATCGATTTCACTCTGTTTACACTCCCATCGATTTCACTCTGCTTCCTCTCCCATCGATTTCACTCTGTTTACATTCTCATCAATTTCACTCTGTTTCCTCTCCCATCGATTTCACTCTGTTTACACTCCCATCGATTTCACTCCGTTTACATTCCCATCGATTTCACTCTGTTTACATTCTCATCAATTTCACTCTGTTTACATTCCCATCGATTTCACTCTGTTTACATTCCCATCGATTTCACTCTGTTTACATTCCCATCGATTTCACTCTGTTTACATTCCCATCGATTTCACTCTGTTTACACTCCCATCGATTTCACTCTGTTTACATTCCCATCGATTTCACTCTGTTTCCTCTCCCATCGATTTCACTCTGTTTACATTCCCATCGATTTCACTCTGTTTACACTCCCATCGATTTCACTCTGTTTACATTCCCATCGATTTCACTCTGTTTACATTCCCATCGATTTCACTCTGTTTACACTCCCATCGATTTCACTCTGTTTACATTCCCATCGATTTCACTCTGTTTACATTCTCATCGATTTCACTCTGTTTACACTCCCATCGATTTCACTCTGTTTCCTCTCCCATCGATTTCACTCTGTTTACACTCCCATCGATTTCACTCTGTTTCCTCTCCCATCGATTCCACTCTGTTTACATTCCCATCGATTTCACTCTGTTTCCTCTCCCATTGATTTCACTCTGTTTACATTCCCATCGATTTCACTCTGTTTTCACTCGCATCGATTTCACTCTGTTTCCTCTCCCATCGATTTCACTCTGTTTACATTCCCATCGATTTCACTCTGTTTCCTCTCCCATCGATTTCACTCTGTTTCCTCTCCCATCGATTTCACTCTGTTTCCTCTCCCATCGATTTCACTCTGTTTACATTCCCATCGATTTCACTCTCTTTACACTCCCATCGATTTCACTCTGTTTCCTCTCCCATCGATTTCACTCTGCTTACATTCCCATCGATTTCACTCTGTTTACATTCCCATCGATTTCACTCTGTTTACATTCCCATCGATTTCACTCTGTTTACATTCCCATCGATTTCACTCTGTTTACATTCCCATCGATTTCACTCTGTTTACATTCCAATCGATTTCACTCTGTTTACATTCCCATCGATTTCACTCTGTTTACATTCCCATCGATTTCACTCTGTTTACACTCCCATTGATTTCACTCTGTTTACATTCCCATCGATTTCACTCTGTTTACATTCCCATCGATTTCACTCTGTTTACATTCCCATTGATTTCACTGTGTTTACACTCCCATCGATTTCACTCTGTTTGCATTCCCATCGATTTCACTCTGTTTACACTCCCATCGATTTCACTCTGTTTCCTCTATCATCGATTTCACTCTGTTTACACTCCCATCGATTTCACTCTGTTTACATTCCCATTGATTTCACTCTGTTTACACTCCCATCGATTTCACTCTGTTTCCATTCCCATTGATTTCACTCTGTTTACACGCCCATCGATTTCACTCTGTTTACATTCCCATCGATTTCACTCTGTTGACATTCTCATCGATTTCACTCTGCTTACATTCCCATCGATTTCACTCTGTTGACAGTCCCATCGATTTCTCTCTGTTTACATTCCCATCGATTTCACTCTGTTTACATTCCCATCGATTTCACTCTGTTTCCTCTCCCATCGATTTCACTCTGTTTACATTCCCATCGATTTCACTCTGTTTACATTCCCATCGATTTCACTCTGTTTACATTCCCATCGATTTCACTCTGTTTACATTCCCATCGATTTCACTCTGTTTCCTCTCCCATCGATTTCACTCTGTTTACATTCCCATCGATTTCACTCTGTTCACATTCCCATCGATTTCACTCTGTTTTCACTCCCATCGATTTCACTCTGTTTCCTCTCCCATCGATTTCACTCTGTTTACACTCCCATCGATTTCACTCTGTTTCCTCTCCCATCGATTTCACTCTGTTTACACTCCCTTCGATTTCACTCTGTTTACATTCCCGTCGATTTCACTCTGTTTACATTCCCATCGATTTCACTCTGTTTTCACTCCCATCGATTTCACTCTGTTTCCTCTCCCATCGATTTCACTCTGTTTACATTCCCATCGATTTCACTCTGTTTACATTCCCATTGATTTCACTCTGTTTCCTCTCCCATTGATTTCACTCTGTTTACATTCCCATCGATTTCACTCTGTTTTCACTCCCATCGATTTCACTCTGTTTCCTCTCCCATCGATTTCACTCTGTTTACATTCCCATCGATTTCACTCTGTTGACATTCTCATCGATTTCACTCTGCTTACATTCCCATCGATTTCACTCTGTTTACATTCCCATCGATTTCACTCTGTTTACATTCCCATCGATTTCACTCTGTTTACATTCCCATCGATTTCACTCTGTTGACATTCTCATCGATTTCACTCTGTTTACATTCCCATCGATTTCACTCTGTTTACACTCCCATCGATTTCACTCTGTTTACACTCCCATCGATTTCACTCTGTTTACACTCCCATCGATTTCACTCTGTTTACACATCCATCGATTTCACTCTGTTTACATTCCCATCGATTTCACTCTGTTTACATTCCCATCGATTTCACTCTGTTGACATTCTCATCGATTTCACTCTGTTTACATTCCCATCGATTTCACTCTGTTTACACTCCCATCGATTTCACTCTGTTTACACTCCCATCGATTTCACTCTGTTTACACTCCCATCGATTTCACTCTGTTTACACTCCCATCGATTTCACTCTGTTTACATTCCCATCGATTTCACTCTGTTTCCTCTCCCAACGATTTCACTCTGTTTCCTCTCCCAACGATTTCACTCTGTTTCCTCTCCCATCGATTTCACTCTGTTGACATTCTCATCGATTTCACTCTGTTGACATTCTCATCGATTTCACTCTGTTTACACTCCCATCGATTTCACTCTGTTTACACTCCCATCGATTTCACTCTGTTTACACTCCCATCGATTTCACTCTGTTTACACACCCATCGACTTCACTCTGTTTAGACTCCCATCGATTTCACTCTGTTTACACTCCCATCGATTTCACTCTGTTTACATTCCCATCGATTTCACTCTGTTTACACTCCCATCGATTTCACTCTGTTTACATTCCCATCGATTTCACTCTGTTTACACTCCCATCGATTTCACTCTGTTTACATTCCCATTGATTTCACTCTGTTTACATTCCCATCGATTTCACTCTGTTTACACCCCCATCGATTTCACTCTGTTTACACTCCCATTGATTTCACTCTGTTTACCCTCCCATCGATTTCACTCTGTTTACATTCCCATCGATTTCACTCTGTTTACATTCCCATCGATTTCACTCTGTTTACACTCCCATCGATTTCACTCTGTTTACACTCCCATCGATTTCACTCTGTTTCCTCTCCCATCGATTTCACTCTGTTTACACTCCCATTGATTTCACTCTGTTTACACTCCCATCGATTTCACTCTGTTTCCATTCCCATTGATTTCACTCTGTTTACACTCCCATCGATTTCACTCTGTTTCCATTCCCATCGATTTCACTCTGTTGACATTCTCATCGATTTCACTCTGCTTACATTCCCATCGATTTCACTCTGTTGACAGTCCCATCGATTTCTCTCTGTTTACATTCCCATCGATTTCACTCTGTTTACATTCCCATCGATTTCACTCTGTTTCCTCTCCCATCGATTTCACTCTGTTTACATTCCCATCGATTTCACTCTGTTTACACTCCCATCGATTTCACTCTGTTTACATTCCCATCGATTTCACTCTGTTTACATTCCCATCGATTTCACTCTGTTTACACTCCCATCGATTTCACTCTGTTTACACTCCCATCGATTTCACTCTGTTTTCATTCCCATCGATTTCACTCTGTTTACATTCCCATCGATTTCACTCTGTTTCCTCTCCCATCGATTTCACTCTGTTTACACTCCCTTCGATTTCACTCTGTTTACATTCCCGTCGATTTCACTCTGTTTACATTCCCATCGATTTCACTCTGTTTTCACTCCCATCGATTTCACTCTGTTTCCTCTCCCATCGATTTCACTCTGTTTACATTCCCATCGATTTCACTCTGTTCACATTCCCATCGATTTCACTCTGTTTTCACTCCCATCGATTTCACTCTGTTTCCTCTCCCATCGATTTCACTCTGTTTACACTCCCATCGATTTCACTCTGTTTCCTCTCCCATCGATTTCACTCTGTTTACACTCCCTTCGATTTCACTCAGTTTACATTCCCGTCGATTTCACTCTGTTTACATTCCCATCGATTTCACTCTGTTTTCACTCCCATCGATTTCACTCTGTTTCCTCTCCCATCGATTTCACTCTGTTTACATTCCCATCGATTTCACTCTGTTTACATTCCCATCGATTTCACTCTGTTTCCTCTCCCATTGATTTCACTCTGTTTACATTCCCATCGATTTCACTCTGTTTACATTCCCATCGATTTCACTCTGTTTACATTCCCATCGATTTCACTCTGTTTACATTCCCATCGATTTCACTCTGTTTACACTCCCATCGATTTAACTCTGTTTACATTCCCATCGATTTCACTCTGTTTCCTCTCCCATCGATTTCACTCTGTTTACATTCCCATCGATTTCACTCTGTTTACATTCCCATCGATTTCACTCTGTTTACACTCCCATCGATTTCACTCTGTTTACACTCCCATCGATTTCACTCTGTTTCCTCTCCCATCGATTTCACTCTGTTTACACTCCCATCGATTTCACTCTGCTTCCTCTCCCATCGATTTCACTCTGTTTACATTCTCATCAATTTCACTCTGTTTCCTCTCCCATCGATTTCACTCTGTTTACACTCCCATCGATTTCACTCTGTTTACATTCCCATCGATTTCACTCTTTTTACATTCTCATCAATTTCACTCTGTTTACATTCCCATCGATTTCACTCTGTTTACATTCCCATCGATTTCACTCTGTTTACATTCCCATCGATTTCACTCTGTTTACATTCCCATCGATTTCACTCTGTTTACACTCCCATCGATTTCACTCTGTTTACATTCCCATCGATTTCACTCTGTTTCCTCTCCCATCGATTTCACTCTGTTTACATTCCCATCGATTTCACTCTGTTTACATTCCCATCGATTTCACTCTGTTTACATTCTCATCGATTTCACTCTGTTTACACTCCCATCGATTTCACTCTGTTTCCTCTCCCATCGATTCCACTCTGTTTACATTCCCATCGATTTCACTCTGTTTCCTCTCCCATTGATTTCACTCTGTTTACATTCCCATCGATTTCACTCTGTTTTCACTCGCATCGATTTCACTCTGTTTCCTCTCCCATCGATTTCACTCTGTTTCCTCTCCCATCGATTTCACTCTGTTTACATTCCCATCGACTTCACTCTGTTTACATTCCCATCGATTTCACTCTCTTTACATTCCCATCGATTTCACTCTGTTTTCACTCCCATCGATTTCACTCTGTTTCCTCTCCCATCGATTTCACTCTGTTTACATTCCCATCGATTTCACTCTGTTTACATTCCCATCGATTTCACTCTCTTTACATTCCCATCGATTTCACTCTGTTTTCACTCCCATCGATTTCACTCTGTTTCCTCTCCCATCGATTTCACTCTGCTTACATTCCCATCGATTTCACTCTGTTTACATTCCCATCGATTTCACTCTGTTTACATTCCCATCGATTTCACTCTGTTTACATTCCCATCGATTTCACTCTGGTTACATTCCCATCGATTTCACTCTGTTTACATTCCAATCGATTTCACTCTGTTTACATTCCCATCTATTTCACTCTGTTTACATTCCCATCGATTTCACTCTGTTTACATTCCCATTGATTTCACTGTGTTTACACTCCCATTGATTTCACTCTGTTTACATTCCCATCGATTTCACTCTGTTTACATTCCCATCGATTTCACTCTGTTTACATTCCCATTGATTTCACTGTGTTTACACTCCCATTGATTTCACTCTGTTTGCATTCCCATCGATTTCACTCTGTTTACACTCCCATCGATTTCACTCTGTTTCCTCTATCATCGATTTCACTCTGTTTACACTCCCATCGATTTCACTCTGTTTACATTCCCATTGATTTCACTCTGTTTACACTCCCATCGATTTCACTCTGTTTCCATTCCCATTGATTTCACTCTGTTTACACTCCCATCGATTTCACTCTGTTTACATTCCCATCGATTTCACTCTGTTGACATTCTCATCGATTTCACTCTGTTGACATTCTCATCGATTTCACTCTGTTGACATTCTCATCGATTTCACTCTGTTTACATTCCCATCGATTTCACTCTGTTGACAGTCCCATCGATTTCTCTCTGTTTACATTCCCATCGATTTCACTCTGTTTACATTCCCATCGATTTCACTCTGTTTCCTCTCCCATCGATTTCACTCTGTTTACATTCCCATCGATTTCACTCTGTTTACACTCCCATCGATTTCACTCTGTTTACATTCCCATCGATTTCACTCTGTTTACATTCCCATCGATTTCACTCTGTTTACACTCCCATCGATTTCACTCTGTTTACACTCCCATCGATTTCACTCTGTTTTCATTCCCATCGATTTCACTCTGTTTACATTCCCATCGATTTCACTCTGTTTCCTCTCCCATCGATTTCACTCTGTTTACACTCCCTTCGATTTCACTCTGTTTACATTCCCGTCGATTTCACTCTGTTTACATTCCCATCGATTTCACTCTGTTTTCACTCCCATCGATTTCACTCTGTTTCCTCTCCCATCGATTTCACTCTGTTTACATTCCCATCGATTTCACTCTGTTCACATTCCCATCGATTTCACTCTGTTTTCACTCCCATCGATTTCACTCTGTTTCCTCTCCCATCGATTTCACTCTGTTTACACTCCCTTCGATTTCACTCTGTTTCCTCTCCCATCGATTTCACTCTGTTTCCTCTCCCATCGATTTCACTCTGTTTACACTCCCTTCGATTTCACTCTGTTTACATTCCCGTCGATTTCACTCTGTTTACATTCCCATCGATTTCACTCTGTTTTCACTCCCATCGATTTCACTCTGTTTCCTCTCCCATCGATTTCACTCTGTTTACATTCCCATCGATTTCACTCTGTTTACATTCCCATCGATTTCACTCTGTTTCCTCTCCCATTGATTTCACTCTGTTTACATTCCCATCGATTTCACTCTGTTTTCACTCCCATCGATTTCACTCTGTTTCCTCTCCCATCGATTTCACTCTGTTTACATTCCCATCGATTTCACTCTGTTGACATTCTCATCGATTTCACTCTGCTTACATTCCCATCGATTTCACTCTGTTTACATTCCCATCGATTTCACTCTGTTTACATTCCCATCGATTTCACTCTGTTTACATTCCCATCGATTTCACTCTGTTCACATTCCCATCGATTTCACTCTGTTTACATTCCCATCGATTTCACTCTGATTACACTCCCATCGATTTCACTCTGTTTCCTCTCCCATCGATTTCACTCTGTTCACATTCCCATCGATTTCACTCTGTTTACATTCCCATCGATTTCACTCTGTTTACACTCCCATCGATTTCACTCTGTTTACATTCCCATCGATTTCACTCTGTTCACATTCCCATCGATTTCACTCTGTTTACACTCCCATCGATTTCACTCTGTTTCCTCTCCCATCGATTTCACTCTGTTTACATTCCCATCGATTTCACTCTGTTGACATTCTCATCGATTTCACTCTGTTTCCACTCCCATCGATTTCACTCTGTTTACACTCCCATCGATTTCACTCTGTTTCCACTCCCATCGATTTCACTCTGTTTACACTCCCATCGATTTCACTCTGTTTGCACACCCATCGATTTCACTCTGTTTACATTCCCATCGATTTCACTCTGTTTCCTCTCCCAACGATTTCACTCTGTTTCCTCTCCCAACGATTTCACTCTGTTTACACCCCCATCGATTTCACTCTGTTTACACTCCCATTGATTTCACTCTGTTTCCTCTCCCATCGATTTCACTCTGTTTACACTCCCATCGATTTCACTCTGTTTACACTCCCATCGATTTCACTCTGTTTACATTCCCATCGATTTCACTCTGTTTACACTCCCATCGATTTCACTCTGTTTACACTCCCATCGATTTCACTCTGTTTACACTCCCATCGATTTCACTCTGTTTACATTCCCATCGATTTCACTCTGTTTACACTCCCATCGATTTTACTCTGTTTACATTCCCATTGATTTCACTCTGTTTACATTCCCATCGATTTCACTCTGTTTACACCCCCATCGATTTCACTCTGTTTACACTCCCATTGATTTCACTCTGTTTACACTCCCATCGATTTCACTCTGTTTACATTCCCATCGATTTCACTCTGTTTACATTCCCATCGATTTCACTCTGTTTACACTCCCATCGATTTCACTCTGTTTACACTCCCATCGATTTCACTCTGTTTCCTCTCCCATCGATTTCACTCTGTTTACACTCCCCTCGATTTCACTCTGTTTACATTCCCATCGATTTCACTCTGTTTACATTCCCATCGATTTCACTCTGTTTACATTCCCATCGATTTCACTCTGTTTACATTCCCATCGATTTCACTCTGTTTACATTCCCATCGATTTCACTCTGTTTACACTCCCATCGATTTCACTCTGTTTACATTCCCATCGATTTCACTCTGTTTCCTCTCCCATCGATTTCACTCTGTTTACATTCCCATCGATTTCACTCTGTTTCCATTCCCATCGATTTCACTCTGTTTACATTCTCATCGATTTCACTCTGTTTACATTCCCATCGATTTCACTCTGTTTACACTCCCATCGATTTCACTCTGTTTACATTCCCATCGATTTCACTCTGTTTACACTCCCATCGATTTCACTCTGTTTACATTCTCATCGATTTCACTCTGTTTCCCCTCCCATCGATTTCACTCTGTTTACACTCCCATCGATTTCACTCTGTTTACACTCCCATCGATTTCACTCTGTTTCCTCTCCCATTGATTTCACTCTGTTTACACTCCCATCGATTTCACTCTGTTTCCTCTCCCATCGATTTCACTCTGTTTACATTCTCATCGATTTCACTCTGTTTACATTCCCATCGATTTCACTCTGTTTACATTCCCATCGATTTCACTCTGTTTACATTCTCATCAATTTCACTCTGTTTCCTCTCCCATCGATTTCACTCTGTTTACACTCCCATCGATTTCACTCTGTTTACATTCCCATCGATTTCACTCTGTTTACATTCCCATCGATTTCACTCTGTTTACATTCCCATCGATTTCACTCTGTTTACACTCCCATCGATTTCACTCTGTTTACATTCCCATCGATTTCACTCTGTTTCCTCTCCCATCGATTTCACTCTGTTTACAATCCCATCGATTTGACTCTGTTTCCTCTCCCATCGATTTCACTCTGTTTACATTCCCATCGATTTCACTCTGTTTACATTCCCATCGATTTCACTCTGTTTACATTCCCATCGATTTCACTCTGTTTACACTCCCATCGATTTCACTCTGTTTACATTCCCATCGATTTCACTCTGTTTCCTCTCCCATCGATTTCACTCTGTTTACAATCCCATCGATTTCACTCTGCTTACATTCCCATCGATTTCACTCTGTTTACATTCCCATCGATTTCACTCTGTTTACATTCTCATCGATTTCACTCTGTTTACATTCCCATCGATTTCACTCTGTTTACATTCCCATCGATTTCACTCTGTTTCCTCTCCCATTGATTTCACTCTGTTTACATTCCCATCGATTTCACTCTGTTTTCACTCGCATCGATTTCACTCTGTTTCCTCTCCCATCGATTTCACTCTGTTTCCTCTCCCATCGATTTCACTCTGTTTACATTCCCATCGATTTCACTCTGTTTCCATTCCCATCGATTTCACTCTCTTTCCATTCCCATCGATTTCACTCTGTTTTCACTCCCATCGATTTCACTCTGTTTCCTCTCCCATCGATTTCACTCTGCTTACATTCCCATCGATTTCACTCTGTTTACATTCCCATCGATTTCACTCTGTTTACATTCCCATCGATTTCACTCTGTTTACATTCCCATCGATTTCACTCTGTTTACATTCCAATCGATTTCACTCTGTTTACATTCCCATCGATTTCACTCTGTTTACATTCCCATCGATTTCACTCTGTTTACATTCTCATCGATTTCACTCTGTTTACATTCCCATCGATTTCACTCTGTTTACATTCCCATCGATTTCACTCTGTTTACATTCCCATCGATTTCACTCTGTTTACACTCCCATCGATTTCACTCTGTTTACATTCCCATCGATTTCACTCTGTTTCCTCTCCCATCGATTTCACTCTGTTTACAATCCCATCGATTTCACTCTGCTTACATTCCCATCGATTTCACTCTGTTTACACTCCCATCGATTTCACTCTGTTTCCTCTCCCATCGATTTCACTCTGTTTCCTCTCCCATCGATTTCACTCTGTTTACACTCCCATCGATTTCACTCTGTTTCCTCTCCCATCGATTTCACTCTGTTTCCTCTCCCATCGATTTCACTCTGTTTCCTCTCCCATCGATTTCACTCTGTTTACACTCCCATCGATTTCACTCTGTTTCCTCTCCCATCGATTTCACTCTGTTTCCTCTCCCATCGATTTCACTCTGTTTCCACACCCATCGATTTCACTCTGTTGACATTCCCATCGATTTCACTCTGTTTCCTCTCCCATCGATTTCACTCTGTTTCCTCTCCCATCGATTTCACTCTGTTTACACTCCCATCGATTTCACTCTGTTTCCTCTCCCATCGATTTCACTCTGTTTACACTCCCATCGACTTCACTCTGTTTAGACTCCCATCGATTTCACTCTGTTTACCCTCCCATCGATTTCACTCTGTTTACATTCCCATCGAGTTCACTCTGTTTACATTCCCATCGATTTCACTCTGTTTACACTCCCATCGATTTCACTCTGTGTTTACATTCCCATTGATTGCACTCTGTTTACATTCCCATCGATTTCACTCTGTTTACACTCCCATCGATTTCACTCTGTTTACACTCCCATCGATTTCACTCTGTTTACATTCTCATCGATTTCACTCTGTTTCCCCTCCCATCGATTTCACTCTGTTTACACTCCCATCGATTTCACTCTGTTTACACTCCCATCGATTTCACTCTGTTTCCTCTCCCATTGATTTCACTCTGTTTACACTCCCATCGATTTCACTCTGTTTCCTCTCCCATCGATTTCACTCTGTTTACATTCTCATCGATTTCACTCTGTTTACATTCCCATCGATTTCACTCTGTTTACATTCCCATCGATTTCACTCTGTTTACATTCTCATCAATTTCACTCTGTTTCCTCTCCCATCGATTTCACTCTGTTTACACTCCCATCGATTTCACTCTGTTTACATTCCCATCGATTTCACTCTGTTTACATTCCCATCGATTTCACTCTGTTTACATTCCCATCGATTTCACTCTGTTTACACTCCCATCGATTTCACTCTGTTTACATTCCCATCGATTTCACTCTGTTTCCTCTCCCATCGATTTCACTCTGTTTACAATCCCATCGATTTGACTCTGTTTCCTCTCCCATCGATTTCACTCTGTTTACATTCCCATCGATTTCACTCTGTTTACATTCCCATCGATTTCACTCTGTTTACATTCCCATCGATTTCACTCTGTTTACACTCCCATCGATTTCACTCTGTTTACATTCCCATCGATTTCACTCTGTTTCCTCTCCCATCGATTTCACTCTGTTTACAATCCCATCGATTTCACTCTGCTTACATTCCCATCGATTTCACTCTGTTTACATTCCCATCGATTTCACTCTGTTTACATTCTCATCGATTTCACTCTGTTTACATTCCCATCGATTTCACTCTGTTTACATTCCCATCGATTTCACTCTGTTTCCTCTCCCATTGATTTCACTCTGTTTACATTCCCATCGATTTCACTCTGTTTTCACTCGCATCGATTTCACTCTGTTTCCTCTCCCATCGATTTCACTCTGTTTCCTCTCCCATCGATTTCACTCTGTTTACATTCCCATCGATTTCACTCTGTTTCCATTCCCATCGATTTCACTCTCTTTCCATTCCCATCGATTTCACTCTGTTTTCACTCCCATCGATTTCACTCTGTTTCCTCTCCCATCGATTTCACTCTGCTTACATTCCCATCGATTTCACTCTGTTTACATTCCCATCGATTTCACTCTGTTTACATTCCCATCGATTTCACTCTGTTTACATTCCCATCGATTTCACTCTGTTTACATTCCAATCGATTTCACTCTGTTTACATTCCCATCGATTTCACTCTGTTTACATTCCCATCGATTTCACTCTGTTTACATTCCCATCGATTTCACTCTGTTTACATTCCCATCGATTTCACTCTGTTTACATTCCCATCGATTTCACTCTGTTTACATTCCCATCGATTTCACTCTGTTTACACTCCCATCGATTTCACTCTGTTTACATTCCCATCGATTTCACTCTGTTTCCTCTCCCATCGATTTCACTCTGTTTACAATCCCATCGATTTCACTCTGCTTACATTCCCATCGATTTCACTCTGTTTACACTCCCATCGATTTCACTCTGTTTCCTCTCCCATCGATTTCACTCTGTTTCCTCTCCCATCGATTTCACTCTGTTTACACTCCCATCGATTTCACTCTGTTTCCTCTCCCATCGATTTCACTCTGTTTCCTCTCCCATCGATTTCACTCTGTTTCCTCTCCCATCGATTTCACTCTGTTTACACTCCCATCGATTTCACTCTGTTTCCTCTCCCATCGATTTCACTCTGTTTCCTCTCCCATCGATTTCACTCTGTTTCCACACCCATCGATTTCACTCTGTTGACATTCCCATCGATTTCACTCTGTTTCCTCTCCCATCGATTTCACTCTGTTTCCTCTCCCATCGATTTCACTCTGTTTACACTCCCATCGATTTCACTCTGTTTCCTCTCCCATCGATTTCACTCTGTTTACACTCCCATCGACTTCACTCTGTTTAGACTCCCATCGATTTCACTCTGTTTACCCTCCCATCGATTTCACTCTGTTTACATTCCCATCGAGTTCACTCTGTTTACATTCCCATCGATTTCACTCTGTTTACACTCCCATCGATTTCACTCTGTGTTTACATTCCCATTGATTGCACTCTGTTTACATTCCCATCGATTTCACTCTGTTTACACTCCCATCGATTTCACTCTGTTTACATTCCCATTGATTTCACTCTGTTTACACTCCCATCGATTTCACTCTGTTTACATTCCCATCGATTTCACTCTGTTTACATTCCCATCGATTTCACTCTGTTTACACTCCCATCGATTTCACTCTGTTTACATTCCCATCGATTTCACTCTGTTTCCTCTCCCATCGATTTCACTCTGTTTACACTCCCATCGATTTCACTCTGTTTACACTCCCATCGATTTCACTCTGTTTCCTCTCCCATTGATTTCACTCTGTTTACACTCCCATCGATTTCACTCTGTTTCCTCTCCCATCGATTTCACTCTGTTTACATTCCCATCGATTTCACTCTGTTTACATTCCCATCGATTTCACTCTGTTTACACTCCCATCGATTTCACTCTGTTTACATTCCCATCGATTTCACTCTGTTTCCTCTCCCATCGATTTCACTCTGTTTACAATCCCATCGATTTCACTCTGCTTACATTCCCATCGATTTCACTCTGTTTACATTCCCATCGATTTCACTCTGTTTACATTCTCATCGATTTCACTCTGTTTACATTCCCATCGATTTCACTCTGTTTACATTCCCATCGATTTCACTCTGTTTCCTCTCCCATTGATTTCACTCTGTTTACATTCCCATCGATTTCACTCTGTTTTCACTCGCATCGATTTCACTCTGTTTCCTCTCCCATCGATTTCACTCTGTTTCCTCTCCCATCGATTTCACTCTGTTTACATTCCCATCGATTTCACTCTGTTTCCATTCCCATCGATTTCACTCTCTTTCCATTCCCATCGATTTCACTCTGTTTTCACTCCCATCGATTTCACTCTGTTTCCTCTCCCATCGATTTCACTCTGCTTACATTCCCATCGATTTCACTCTGTTTACATTCCCATCGATTTCACTCTGTTTACATTCCCATCGATTTCACTCTGTTTACATTCCCATCGATTTCACTCTGTTTACATTCCAATCGATTTCACTCTGTTTACATTCCCATCGATTTCACTCTGTTTACATTCCCATCGATTTCACTCTGTTTACATTCCCATCGATTTCACTCTGTTTACATTCCCATCGATTTCACTCTGTTTACATTCCCATCGATTTCACTCTGTTTACATTCCCATCGATTTCACTCTGTTTACACTCCCATCGATTTCACTCTGTTTACATTCCCATCGATTTCACTCTGTTTCCTCTCCCATCGATTTCACTCTGTTTACAATCCCATCGATTTCACTCTGCTTACATTCCCATCGATTTCACTCTGTTTACACTCCCATCGATTTCACTCTGTTTCCTCTCCCATCGATTTCACTCTGTTTCCTCTCCCATCGATTTCACTCTGTTTACACTCCCATCGATTTCACTCTGTTTCCTCTCCCATCGATTTCACTCTGTTTCCTCTCCCATCGATTTCACTCTGTTTCCTCTCCCATCGATTTCACTCTGTTTACACTCCCATCGATTTCACTCTGTTTCCTCTCCCATCGATTTCACTCTGTTTCCTCTCCCATCGATTTCACTCTGTTTCCACAGCCATCGATTTCACTCTGTTGACATTCCCATCGATTTCACTCTGTTTCCTCTCCCATCGATTTCACTCTGTTTCCTCTCCCATCGATTTCACTCTGTTTACACTCCCATCGATTTCACTCTGTTTCCTCTCCCATCGATTTCACTCTGTTTACACTCCCATCGACTTCACTCTGTTTAGACTCCCATCGATTTCACTCTGTTTACCCTCCCATCGATTTCACTCTGTTTACATTCCCATCGAGTTCACTCTGTTTACATTCCCATCGATTTCACTCTGTTTACACTCCCATCGATTTCACTCTGTGTTTACATTCCCATTGATTGCACTCTGTTTACATTCCCATCGATTTCACTCTGTTTACACTCCCATCGATTTCACTCTGTTTACATTCCCATTGATTTCACTCTGTTTACACTCCCATCGATTTCACTCTGTTTACATTCCCATCGATTTCACTCTGTTTACATTCCCATCGATTTCACTCTGTTTACACTCCCATCGATTTCACTCTGTTTACATTCCCATCGATTTCACTCTGTTTCCTCTCCCATCGATTTCACTCTGTTTACACTCCCATCGATTTCACTCTGTTTACACTCCCATCGATTTCACTCTGTTTCCTCTCCCATTGATTTCACTCTGTTTACACTCCCATCGATTTCACTCTGTTTCCTCTCCCATCGATTTCACTCTGTTTACATTCTCATCGATTTCACTCTGTTTACATTCCCATCGATTTCACTCTGTTTACATTCCCATCGATTTCACTCTGTTTACATTCTCATCAATTTCACTCTGTTTCCTCTCCCATCGATTTCACTCTGTTTACACTCCCATCGATTTCACTCTGTTTACATTCCCATCGATTTCACTCTGTTTACATTCCCATCGATTTCACTCTGTTTACATTCCCATCGATTTCACTCTGTTTACACTCCCATCGATTTCACTCTGTTTACATTCCCATCGATTTCACTCTGTTTCCTCTCCCATCGATTTCACTCTGTTTACAATCCCATCGATTTGACTCTGTTTCCTCTCCCATCGATTTCACTCTGTTTACATTCCCATCGATTTCACTCTGTTTACATTCCCATCGATTTCACTCTGTTTACATTCCCATCGATTTCACTCTGTTTACACTCCCATCGATTTCACTCTGTTTACATTCCCATCGATTTCACTCTGTTTCCTCTCCCATCGATTTCACTCTGTTTACAATCCCATCGATTTCACTCTGCTTACATTCCCATCGATTTCACTCTGTTTACATTCCCATCGATTTCACTCTGTTTACATTCTCATCGATTTCACTCTGTTTACATTCCCATCGATTTCACTCTGTTTACATTCCCATCGATTTCACTCTGTTTCCTCTCCCATTGATTTCACTCTGTTTACATTCCCATCGATTTCACTCTGTTTTCACTCGCATCGATTTCACTCTGTTTCCTCTCCCATCGATTTCACTCTGTTTCCTCTCCCATCGATTTCACTCTGTTTACATTCCCATCGATTTCACTCTGTTTCCATTCCCATCGATTTCACTCTCTTTCCATTCCCATCGATTTCACTCTGTTTTCACTCCCATCGATTTCACTCTGTTTCCTCTCCCATCGATTTCACTCTGCTTACATTCCCATCGATTTCACTCTGTTTACATTCCCATCGATTTCACTCTGTTTACATTCCCATCGATTTCACTCTGTTTACATTCCCATCGATTTCACTCTGTTTACATTCCAATCGATTTCACTCTGTTTACATTCCCATCGATTTCACTCTGTTTACATTCCCATCGATTTCACTCTGTTTACATTCCCATCGATTTCACTCTGTTTACATTCCCATCGATTTCACTCTGTTTACATTCCCATCGATTTCACTCTGTTTACATTCCCATCGATTTCACTCTGTTTACACTCCCATCGATTTCACTCTGTTTACATTCCCATCGATTTCACTCTGTTTCCTCTCCCATCGATTTCACTCTGTTTACAATCCCATCGATTTCACTCTGCTTACATTCCCATCGATTTCACTCTGTTTACACTCCCATCGATTTCACTCTGTTTCCTCTCCCATCGATTTCACTCTGTTTCCTCTCCCATCGATTTCACTCTGTTTACACTCGCATCGATTTCACTCTGTTTCCTCTCCCATCGATTTCACTCTGTTTCCTCTCCCATCGATTTCACTCTGTTTCCTCTCCCATCGATTTCACTCTGTTTACACTCCCATCGATTTCACTCTGTTTCCTCTCCCATCGATTTCACTCTGTTTCCTCTCCCATCGATTTCACTCTGTTTCCACACCCATCGATTTCACTCTGTTGACACTCCCATCGATTTCACTCTGTTTCCTCTCCCATCGATTTCACTCTGTTTCCTCTCCCATCGATTTCACTCTGTTTACACTCCCATCGATTTCACTCTGTTTCCTCTCCCATCGATTTCACTCTGTTTACACTCCCATCGACTTCACTCTGTTTAGACTCCCATCGATTTCACTCTGTTTACCCTCCCATCGATTTCACTCTGTTTACATTCCCATCGAGTTCACTCTGTTTACATTCCCATCGATTTCACTCTGTTTACACTCCCATCGATTTCACTCTGTGTTTACATTCCCATTGATTGCACTCTGTTTACATTCCCATCGATTTCACTCTGTTTACACTCCCATCGATTTCACTCTGTTTACACTCCCATCGATTTCACTCTGTTTACATTCTCATCGATTTCACTCTGTTTCCCCTCCCATCGATTTCACTCTGTTTACACTCCCATCGATTTCACTCTGTTTACACTCCCATCGATTTCACTCTGTTTCCTCTCCCATTGATTTCACTCTGTTTACACTCCCATCGATTTCACTCTGTTTCCTCTCCCATCGATTTCACTCTGTTTACATTCTCATCGATTTCACTCTGTTTACATTCCCATCGATTTCACTCTGTTTACATTCCCATCGATTTCACTCTGTTTACATTCTCATCAATTTCACTCTGTTTCCTCTCCCATCGATTTCACTCTGTTTACACTCCCATCGATTTCACTCTGTTTACATTCCCATCGATTTCACTCTGTTTACATTCCCATCGATTTCACTCTGTTTACATTCCCATCGATTTCACTCTGTTTACACTCCCATCGATTTCACTCTGTTTACATTCCCATCGATTTCACTCTGTTTCCTCTCCCATCGATTTCACTCTGTTTACAATCCCATCGATTTGACTCTGTTTCCTCTCCCATCGATTTCACTCTGTTTACATTCCCATCGATTTCACTCTGTTTACATTCCCATCGATTTCACTCTGTTTACATTCCCATCGATTTCACTCTGTTTACACTCCCATCGATTTCACTCTGTTTACATTCCCATCGATTTCACTCTGTTTCCTCTCCCATCGATTTCACTCTGTTTACAATCCCATCGATTTCACTCTGCTTACATTCCCATCGATTTCACTCTGTTTACATTCCCATCGATTTCACTCTGTTTACATTCTCATCGATTTCACTCTGTTTACATTCCCATCGATTTCACTCTGTTTACATTCCCATCGATTTCACTCTGTTTCCTCTCCCATTGATTTCACTCTGTTTACATTCCCATCGATTTCACTCTGTTTTCACTCGCATCGATTTCACTCTGTTTCCTCTCCCATCGATTTCACTCTGTTTCCTCTCCCATCGATTTCACTCTGTTTACATTCCCATCGATTTCACTCTGTTTCCATTCCCATCGATTTCACTCTCTTTCCATTCCCATCGATTTCACTCTGTTTTCACTCCCATCGATTTCACTCTGTTTCCTCTCCCATCGATTTCACTCTGCTTACATTCCCATCGATTTCACTCTGTTTACATTCCCATCGATTTCACTCTGTTTACATTCCCATCGATTTCACTCTGTTTACATTCCCATCGATTTCACTCTGTTTACATTCCAATCGATTTCACTCTGTTTACATTCCCATCGATTTCACTCTGTTTACATTCCCATCGATTTCACTCTGTTTACATTCCCATCGATTTCACTCTGTTTACATTCCCATCGATTTCACTCTGTTTACATTCCCATCGATTTCACTCTGTTTACATTCCCATCGATTTCACTCTGTTTACACTCCCATCGATTTCACTCTGTTTACATTCCCATCGATTTCACTCTGTTTCCTCTCCCATCGATTTCACTCTGTTTACAATCCCATCGATTTCACTCTGCTTACATTCCCATCGATTTCACTCTGTTTACACTCCCATCGATTTCACTCTGTTTCCTCTCCCATCGATTTCACTCTGTTTCCTCTCCCATCGATTTCACTCTGTTTACACTCCCATCGATTTCACTCTGTTTCCTCTCCCATCGATTTCACTCTGTTTCCTCTCCCATCGATTTCACTCTGTTTCCTCTCCCATCGATTTCACTCTGTTTACACTCCCATCGATTTCACTCTGTTTCCTCTCCCATCGATTTCACTCTGTTTCCTCTCCCATCGATTTCACTCTGTTTCCTCTCCCATCGATTTCACTCTGTTTACACTCCCATCGATTTCACTCTGTTTCCTCTCCCATCGATTTCACTCTGTTTACACTCCCATCGACTTCACTCTGTTTAGACTCCC
Organism: Mustelus asterias; assembly: GCF_964213995.1. Taxonomy (NCBI): domain Eukaryota; kingdom Metazoa; phylum Chordata; class Chondrichthyes; order Carcharhiniformes; family Triakidae; genus Mustelus; species Mustelus asterias. Next base: position 50,351,349 of record NC_135812.1, on the reverse strand, counting down.
ATCGATTTCACTCTGTTTACCCTCCCATCGATTTCACTCTGTTTACATTCCCATCGAGTTCACTCTGTTTACATTCCCATCGATTTCACTCTGTTTACACTCCCATCGATTTCACTCTGTGTTTACATTCCCATTGATTGCACTCTGTTTACATTCCCATCGATTTCACTCTGTTTACACTCCCATCGATTTCACTCTGTTTACATTCCCATTGATTTCACTCTGTTTACACTCCCATCGATTTCACTCTGTTTACATTCCCATCGATTTCACTCTGTTTACACTCCCATCGATTTCACTCTGTTTACATTCCCATTGATTTCACTCTGTTTACACTCCCATCGATTTCACTCTGTTTACATTCCCATCGATTTCACTCTGTTTACATTCCCATCGATTTCACTCTGTTCACATTCCCATCGATTTCATTCTGTTTACATTCCCATCGATTTCACTCTGTTTACATTCCCATCGATTTCACTCTGTTCACATTCCCATCGATTTCATTCTGTTTACATTCCCATCGATTTCACTCTGCTTACATTCCCATCGATTTCACTCTGTTTACATTCCCATCGATTTCACTCTGTTTACATTCCCATCGATTTCACTCTGTTTACACTCCCATCGATTTCACTCTGTTTCGTCTCCCATCGATTTCACTCTGTTTACACTCCCATTGATTTCACTCTGTTTACATTCCCATCGATTTCACTCTGTTCACATTCTCATCGATTTCACTCTGTTTACACTCCCATCGATTTCACTCTGTTTACATTCCCATCGATTTCACTCTGTTCACATTCTCATCGATTTCACTCTGTTTACATTCCCATCGATTTCACTCTGTTTACACTCCCATCGATTTCACTCTGTTTACACTCCCATCGATTTCACTCTGTTTCGTCTCCCATCGATTTCACTCTGTTTACACTCCCATTGATTTCACTCTGTTTACACTCCCATCGATTTCACTCTGTTTACATTCCCATCGATTTCACTCTGTTCACATTCTCATCGATTTCACTCTGTTTACACTCCCATCGATTTCACTCTGTTTCCTCTCCCATCGATTTCACTCTGTTTACATTCCCATCGATTTCACTCTGTTTACATTCTCATTGATTTCACTCTGTTTACTTTCCCATCGATTTCACTCTGTTCACATTCCCATCGATTTCACTCTGTTTACATTCCCATCGATTTCACTCTGTTTACACTCCCATCGATTTCACTCTGTTTCCTCTCCCATCGATTTCACTCTGTTTCCTCTCCCATCGATTTCACTCTGTTTACATTCCCATCGATTTCACTCTGTTGACATTCTCATCGATTTCACTCTGTTTCCACTCCCATCGATTTCACTCTGTTTACACTCCCATCGATTTCACTCTGTTTCCACTCCCATCGATTTCACTCTGTTTACACTCCCATCGATTTCACTCTGTTTGCACACCCATCGATTTCACTCTGTTTACATTCCCATCGATTTCACTCTGTTTCCTCTCCCAACGATTTCACTCTGTTTCCTCTCCCAACGATTTCACTCTGTTTACACCCCCATCGATTTCACTCTGTTTACACTCCCATTGATTTCACTCTGTTTCCTCTCCCATCGATTTCACTCTGTTTACACTCCCATCGATTTCACTCTGTTTTCACTCCCATCGATTTCACTCTGTTTCCTCTCCCATCGATTTCACTCTGCTTACATTCCCATCGATTTCACTCTGTTTACATTCCCATCGATTTCACTCTGTTTACATTCCCATCGCTTTCACTCTGTTTACATTCCCATCGATTTCACTCTGTTTACATTCCAATCGATTTCACTCTGTTTCCATTCCCATCGATTTCACTCTGTTTACATTCCCATCGATTTCACTCTGTTCACATTCCCATCGATTTCACTATGTTTACATTCCCATCGATTTCACTCTGTTTACACTCCCATCGATTTCACTCTGTTTACACTCCCATCGATGTCACTCTGTTTACACACCCATCGATTTCACTCTGTTTACATTCCCATCGATTTCACTCTGTTTCCTCTCCCATCGATTTCACTCTGTTTCCTCTCCCATCGATTTCACTCTGTTTACACTCCCATCGATTTCACTCTGTTTCCTCTCCCATCGATTTCACTCTGTTTCCTCTCCCATCGATTTCACTCTGTTTCCTCTCCCATCGATTTCACTCTGTTTACACTCCCATCGATTTCACTCTGTTTCCTCTCCCATCGATTTCACTCTGTTTCCACACCCATCGATTTCACTCTGTTGACATTCCCATCGATTTCACTCTGTTTCCTCTCCCATCGATTTCACTCTGTTTCCTCTCCCATCGATTTCACTCTGTTTCCTCTCCCATCGATTTCACTCTGTTTACACTCCCATCGATTTCACTCTGTTTCCTCTCCCATCGATTTCACTCTGTTTCCTCTCCCATCGATTTCACTCTGTTTCCTCTCCCATCGATTTCACTCTGTTTCCTCTCCCATCGATTTCACTCTGTTTCCTCTCCCATCGATTTCACTCTGTTTCCACACCCATCGATTTCACTCTGTTGACATTCCCATCGATTTCACTCTGTTTCCTCTCCCATCGACTTCACTCTGTTTAGACTCCCATCGATTTCACTCTGTTTACCCTCCCATCGATTTCACTCTGTTTACATTCCCATCGAGTTCACTCTGTTTACATTCCCATCGATTTCACTCTGTTTACACTCCCATCGATTTCACTCTGTGTTTACATTCCCATTGATTGCACTCTGTTTACATTCCCATCGATTTCACTCTGTTTACACTCCCATCGATTTCACTCTGTTTACATTCCCATTGATTTCACTCTGTTTACACTCCCATCGATTTCACTCTGTTTACATTCCCATCGATTTCACTCTGTTTACACTCCCATCGATTTCACTCTGTTTACATTCCCATTGATTTCACTCTGTTTACACTCCCATCGATTTCACTCTGTTTACATTCCCATCGATTTCACTCTGTTTACATTCCCATCGATTTCACTCTGTTCACATTCCCATCGATTTCATTCTGTTTACATTCCCATCGATTTCACTCTGTTTACATTCCCATCGATTTCACTCTGTTCACATTCCCATCGATTTCATTCTGTTTACATTCCCATCGATTTCACTCTGCTTACATTCCCATCGATTTCACTCTGTTTACATTCCCATCGATTTCACTCTGTTTACATTCCCATCGATTTCACTCTGTTTACATTCTCATCGATTTCACTCTGTTTACATTCCCATCGATTTCACTCTGTTTACACTCCCATCGATTTCACTCTGTTTCGTCTCCCATCGATTTCACTCTGTTTACACTCCCATTGATTTCACTCTGTTTACACTCCCATCGATTTCACTCTGTTCACATTCCCATCGATTTCACTCTGTTTACACTCCCATCGATTTCACTCTGTTCACATTCTCATCGATTTCACTCTGTTTACATTCCCATCGATTTCACTCTGTTCACATTCTCATCGATTTCACTCTGTTTACACTCCCATCGATTTCACTCTGTTTACACTCCCATCGATTTCACTCTGTTTCCTCTCCCATCGATTTCACTCTGTTTACATTCCCATCGATTTCACTCTGTTTACATTCTCATTGATTTCACTCTGTTTACATTCCCATCGATTTCACTCTGTTTACATTCTCATCGATTTCACTCTGCTTACATTCCCATCGATTTCACTCTGTTTACATTCCCATCGATTTCACTCTGTTTACATTCCCATCGATTTCACTCTGTTTACATTCCCATTGATTTCACTCTGTTTACACTCCCATCGATTTCACTCTGTTTACATTCCCATCGATTTCACTCTGTTTACACTCCCATCGATTTCACTCTGTTTACATTCCCATTGATTTCACTCTGTTTACACTCCCATCGATTTCACTCTGTTTACATTCCCATCGATTTCACTCTGTTTACATTCCCATCGATTTCACTCTGTTCACATTCCCATCGATTTCATTCTGTTTACATTCCCATCGATTTCACTCTGTTTACATTCCCATCGATTTCACTCTGTTCACATTCCCATCGATTTCATTCTGTTTACATTCCCATCGATTTCACTCTGCTTACATTCCCATCGATTTCACTCTGTTTACATTCCCATCGATTTCACTCTGTTTACATTCCCATCGATTTCACTCTGTTTACATTCTCATCGATTTCACTCTGTTTACATTCCCATCGATTTCACTCTGTTTACACTCCCATCGATTTCACTCTGTTTCGTCTCCCATCGATTTCACTCTGTTTACACTCCCATTGATTTCACTCTGTTTACACTCCCATCGATTTCACTCTGTTCACATTCCCATCGATTTCACTCTGTTTACACTCCCATTGATTTCACTCTGTTTACACTCCCATCGATTTCACTCTGTTTACATTCCCATCGATTTCACTCTGTTCACATTCTCATCGATTTCACTCTGTTTACACTCCCATCGATTTCACTCTGTTTACACTCCCATCGATTTCACTCTGTTTCCTCTCCCATCGATTTCACTCTGTTTACATTCTCATTGATTTCACTCTGTTTACATTCCCATCGATTTCACTCTGTTTACATTCTCATCGATTTCACTCTGCTTACATTCCCATCGATTTCACTCTGTTTACATTCCCATCGATTTCACTCTGTTTACATTCCCATCGATTTCACTCTGTTTACATTCCCATCGATTTCACTCTGTTTACATTCCCATCGATTTCACTCTGTTTCCTCTCCCATCGATTTCACTCTGTTTACATTCCCATCGATTTCACTCTGTTTCCTCTCCCATCGATTTCACTCTGTTTCCTCTCCCATCGATTTCACTCTGTTTACACTCCCATCGATTTCGCTCTGTTTACACTCCCATCGATTTCACTCTGTTTACACTCCCATCGATTTCACTCTGTTTGGACTCCCATCGATTTCACTCTGTTTACATTCCCATCGATTTCACTCTGTTTACATTCCCATCGATTTCACTCTGTTTACACTCCCATCGATTTCACTCTGTTTACACTCCCATCGATTTCACTATGTTTACATTCCCATCGATTTCACTCTGTTTACACTCCCATTGATTTCAATCTGTTTACACTCCCATTGATATCACTCTGTTTACACTACCATTGATTTCACTCTGTTTCCATTCCCATCGATTTCACTCTGTTTACATTCCCATTGATTTCACTCTGTTTACACTCCCATCGATTTCACTCTGTTTACACTCCCATCGATTTCACTCTGTTTGCACACCCATCGATTTCACTCTGTTTACATTCCCATCGATTTCACTCTGTTTACATTCCCATCGATTTCACTCTGTTCACATTCCCATCGATTTCACTCTGTTTACATTCCCATCGATTTCACTCTGTTTGCACTCCCATCGATTTCACTCTGTTTCCTCTCCCATCGATTTCACTCTGTTTACATTCCCATCGATTTCACTCTGTTGACATTCTCATCGATTTCACTCTGTTTACATTCCCATCGATTTCACTCTGTTTACACTCCCATCGATTTCACTCTGTTTACACTCCCATCGATTTCACTCTGTTTACACTCCCATCGATTTCACTCTGTTTGCACACCCATCGATTTCACTGTTTACATTCCCATCGATTTCACTCTGTTTCCTCTCCCAACGATTTCACTCTGTTTCCTCTCCCAACGATTTCACTCTGTTTACACTCCCATTGATTTCAATCTGTTTACACTCCCATTGATATCACTCTGTTTACACTACCATTGATTTCACTCTGTTTCCATTCCCATCGATTTCACTCTGTTTACATTCCCATTGATTTCACTCTGTTTACACTCCCATCGATTTCACTCTGTTTACACTCCCATCGATTTCACTCTGTTTGCACACCCATCGATTTCACTCTGTTTACATTCCCATCGATTTCACTCTGTTTACATTCCCATCGATTTCACTCTGTTCACATTCCCATCGATTTCACTCTGTTTACATTCCCATCGATTTCACTCTGTTTGCACTCCCATCGATTTCACTCTGTTTCCTCTCCCATCGATTTCACTCTGTTTACATTCCCATCGATTTCACTCTGTTGACATTCTCATCGATTTCACTCTGTTTACATTCCCATCGATTTCACTCTGTTTACACTCCCATCGATTTCACTCTGTTTACACTCCCATCGATTTCACTCTGTTTACACTCCCATCGATTTCACTCTGTTTGCACACCCATCGATTTCACTGTTTACATTCCCATCGATTTCACTCTGTTTCCTCTCCCAACGATTTCACTCTGTTTCCTCTCCCAACGATTTCACTCTGTTTCCTCTCCCATCGATTTCACTCTGTTTACACTCCCATCGATTTCACTCTGTTTACACTCCCATCGACTTCACTCTGTTTAGACTCCCATCGATTTCACTCTGTTTACACTCCCATCGATTTCACTCTGTTTACATTCCCATCGATTTCACTCTGTTTACACTCCCATCGATTTCACTCTGTTTACCTTCCCATTGATTTCACTCTGTTTACATTCCCATCGATTTCACTCTGTTTACACCCCCATCGATTTCACTCTGTTTACACTCCCATTGATTTCACTCTGTTTACACTCCCATCGATTTCACTCTGTTTACATTCCCATCGATTTCACTCTGTTTACATTCCCATCGATTTCACTCTGTTTACACTCCCATCGATTTCACTCTGTTTACACTCCCATCGATTTCACTCTGTTTCCTCTCCCATCGATTTCACTCTGTTTACACTCCCATCGATTTCACTCTGTTTACATTCCCATCGATTTCACTCTGTTTACATTCCCATCGATTTCACTCTGTTTACATTCCCATCGATTTCACTCTGTTGACATTCCCATCGATTTCACTCTGTTTACATTCCCATCGATTTCACTCTGTTTACACTCCCATCGATTTCACTCTGTTTACATTCCCATCGATTTCACTCTGTTGACATTCCCATCGATTTCACTCTGTTTACATTCCCATCGATTTCACTCTGTTTACATTCCCATCGATTTCACTCTGTTTACATTCCCATCGATTTCACTCTGTTTACATTCCCATCGATTTCACTCTGTTTACACTCCCATCGATTTCACTCTGTTTACACTCCCATCGATTTCACTCTGTTTCCTCTCCCATCGATTTCACTCTGTTTACACTCCCATCGATTTCACTCTGTTTACATTCCCATCGATTTCACTCTGTTTACATTCCCATCGATTTCACTCTGTTTACATTCCCATCGATTTCACTCTGTTGACATTCCCATCGATTTCACTCTGTTTACATTCCCATCGATTTCACTCTGTTTACACTCCCATCGATTTCACTCTGTTTACATTCCCATCGATTTCACTCTGTTGACATTCCCATCGATTTCACTCTGTTTACATTCCCATCGATTTCACTCTGTTTACATTCCCATCGATTTCACTCTGTTTACATTCCCATCGATTTCACTCTGTTTACATTCCCATTGATTTCACTCTGTTTCCATTCCCATCGATTTCACTCTGTTTACACTCCCATCGATTTCACTCTGTTTCCTCTCCCATCGATTTCACTCTGTTTACATTCTCATCGATTTCACTCTGTTTACATTCCCATCGATTTCACTCTGTTTACATTCTCATCGATTTCACTCTGTTTACACTCCCATCGATTTCACTCTGTTTCCTCTCCCATCGATTTCACTCTGTTTACACTCCCATCGATTTCACTCTGCTTACATTCCCATCGATTTCACTCTGTTTACATTCTCATCAATTTCACTCTGTTTCCTCTCCCATCGATTTCACTCTGTTTACACTCCCATCGATTTCACTCTGTTTACATTCCCATCGATTTCACTCTGTTTTCACTCCCATCGATTTCACTCTGTTTCCTCTCCCATCGATTTCACTCTGTTTACATTCCAATCGATTTCACTCTGTTTACATTCCCATCGATTTCACTCTGTTTACATTCCCATTGATTTCACTCTGTTTACACTCCCATCGATTTCACTCTGTTTACATTCCCATCGATTTCACTCTGTTTACATTCCCATCGATTTCACTCTGTTCACATTCCCATCGATTTCATTCTGTTTACATTCCCATCGATTTCACTCTGTTTATATTCCCATCGATTTCACTCTGTTCACATTCCCATCGATTTCATTCTGTTTACATTCCCATCGATTTCACTCTGCTTACATTCCCATCGATTTCACTCTGTTTACATTCCCATCGATTTCACTCTGTTTACATTCCCATCGATTTCACTCTGTTTACATTCTCATCGATTTCACTCTGTTTACATTCCCATCGATTTCACTCTGTTTACACTCCCATCGATTTCACTCTGTTTCGTCTCCCATCGATTTCACTCTGTTTACACTCCCATTGATTTCACTCTGTTTACACTCCCATCGATTTCACTCTGTTCACATTCCCATCGATTTCACTCTGTTTACACTCCCATCGATTTCACTCTGTTCACATTCTCATCGATTTCACTCTGTTTACACTCCCATTGATTTCACTCTGTTTACACTCCCATCGATTTCACTCTGTTTACATTCCCATCGATTTCACTCTGTTCACATTCTCATCGATTTCACTCTGTTTACACTCCCATCGATTTCACTCTGTTTACACTCCCATCGATTTCACTCTGTTTCCTCTCCCATCGATTTCACTCTGTTTACATTCCCATCGATTTCACTCTGTTTACATTCTCATTGATTTCACTCTGTTTACATTCCCATCGATTTCACTCTGTTTACATTCTCATCGATTTCACTCTGCTTACATTCCCATCGATTTCACTCTGTTTACATTCCCATCGATTTCACTCTGTTTACATTCCCATCGATTTCACTCTGTTTACATTCCCATCGATTTCACTCTGTTTACATTCCCATCAATTTCACTCTGTTTCCTCTCCCATCGATTTCACTCTGTTTACATTCCCATCGATTTCACTCTGTTTCCTCTCCCATCGATTTCACTCTGTTTCCTCTCCCATCGATTTCACTCTGTTTACACTCCCATCGATTTCGCTCTGTTTACACTCCCATCGATTTCACTCTGTTTACACTCCCATCGATTTCACTCTGTTTGGACTCCCATCGATTTCACTCTGTTTACATTCCCATCGATTTCACTCTGTTTACATTCCCATCGATTTCACTCTGTTTACACTCCCATCGATTTCACTCTGTTTACACTCCCATCGATTTCACTATGTTTACATTCCCATCGATTTCACTCTGTTTACACTCCCATTGATTTCAATCTGTTTACACTCCCATTGATATCACTCTGTTTACACTACCATTGATTTCACTCTGTTTCCATTTCCATCGATTTCACTCTGTTTACATTCCCATTGATTTCACTCTGTTTACACTCCCATCGATTTCACTCTGTTTACACTCCCATCGATTTCACTCTGTTTGCACACCCATCGATTTCACTCTGTTTACATTCCCATCGATTTCACTCTGTTTACATTCCCATCGATTTCACTCTGTTCACATTCCCATCGATTTCACTCTGTTTACATTCCCATCGATTTCACTCTGTTTGCACTCCCATCGATTTCACTCTGTTTCCTCTCCCATCGATTTCACTCTGTTTACATTCCCATCGATTTCACTCTGTTGACATTCTCATCGATTTCACTCTGTTTACATTCCCATCGATTTCACTCTGTTTACACTCCCATCGATTTCACTCTGTTTACACTCCCATCGATTTCACTCTGTTTACACTCCCATCGATTTCACTCTGTTTGCACACCCATCGATTTCACTGTTTACATTCCCATCGATTTCACTCTGTTTCCTCTCCCAACGATTTCACTCTGTTTCCTCTCCCAACGATTTCACTCTGTTTCCTCTCCCATCGATTTCACTCTGTTTACACTCCCATCGATTTCACTCTGTTTACACTCCCATCGACTTCACTCTGTTTAGACTCCCATCGATTTCACTCTGTTTACACTCCCATCGATTTCACTCTGTTTACATTCCCATCGATTTCACTCTGTTTACACTCCCATCGATTTCACTCTGTTTACCTTCCCATTGATTTCACTCTGTTTACATTCCCATCGATTTCACTCTGTTTACACCCCCATCGATTTCACTCTGTTTACACTCCCATTGATTTCACTCTGTTTACACTCCCATCGATTTCACTCTGTTTACATTCCCATCGATTTCACTCTGTTTACATTCCCATCGATTTCACTCTGTTTACACTCCCATCGATTTCACTCTGTTTACACTCCCATCGATTTCACTCTGTTTCCTCTCCCATCGATTTCACTCTGTTTACACTCCCATCGATTTCACTCTGTTTACATTCCCATCGATTTCACTCTGTTTACATTCCCATCGATTTCACTCTGTTTACATTCCCATCGATTTCACTCTGTTGACATTCCCATCGATTTCACTCTGTTTACATTCCCATCGATTTCACTCTGTTTACACTCCCATCGATTTCACTCTGTTTACATTCCCATCGATTTCACTCTGTTGACATTCCCATCGATTTCACTCTGTTTACATTCCCATCGATTTCACTCTGTTTACATTCCCATCGATTTCACTCTGTTTACATTCCCATCGATTTCACTCTGTTTACATTCCCATCGATTTCACTCTGTTTACACTCCCATCGATTTCACTCTGTTTACACTCCCATCGATTTCACTCTGTTTCCTCTCCCATCGATTTCACTCTGTTTACACTCCCATCGATTTCACTCTGTTTACATTCCCATCGATTTCACTCTGTTTACATTCCCATCGATTTCACTCTGTTTACATTCCCATCGATTTCACTCTGTTGACATTCCCATCGATTTCACTCTGTTTACATTCCCATCGATTTCACTCTGTTTACACTCCCATCGATTTCACTCTGTTTACATTCCCATCGATTTCACTCTGTTGACATTCCCATCGATTTCACTCTGTTTACATTCCCATCGATTTCACTCTGTTTACATTCCCATCGATTTCACTCTGTTTACATTCCCATCGATTTCACTCTGTTTACATTCCCATCGATTTCACTCTGTTTACATTCCCATTGATTTCACTCTGTTTCCATTCCCATCGATTTCACTCTGTTTACACTCCCATCGATTTCACTCTGTTTCCTCTCCCATCGATTTCACTCTGTTTACATTCTCATCGATTTCACTCTGTTTACATTCCCATCGATTTCACTCTGTTTACATTCTCATCGATTTCACTCTGTTTACACTCCCATCGATTTCACTCTGTTTCCTCTCCCATCGATTTCACTCTGTTTACACTCCCATCGATTTCACTCTGCTTACATTCCCATCGATTTCACTCTGTTTACATTCTCATCAATTTCACTCTGTTTCCTCTCCCATCGATTTCACTCTGTTTACACTCCCATCGATTTCACTCTGTTTACATTCCCATCGATTTCACTCTGTTTTCACTCCCATCGATTTCACTCTGTTTCCTCTCCCATCGATTTCACTCTGTTTACATTCCAATCGATTTCACTCTGTTTACATTCCCATCGATTTCACTCTGTTTACATTCCCATCGATTTCACTCTGTTTACACTCCCATTGATTTCACTCTGTTTCCTCTCCCATCGATTTCACTCTGTTTACATTCCAATCGATTTCACTCTGTTTACATTCCCATCGATTTCACTCTGTTTACATTCCCATCGATTTCACTCTGTTTACACTCCCATTGATTTCACTCTGTTTACATTCCCATCGATTTCACTCTGTTTTCACTCCCATCGATTTCACTCTGTTTCCTCTCCCATCGATTTCACTCTGTTTACATTCCAATCGATTTCACTCTGTTTACATTCCCATCGATTTCACTCTGTTTCCATTCCCATCGATTTCACTCTGTTTACATTCCCATCGATTTCACTCTGTTTACATTCCCATTGATTTCACTGTGTTTACACTCCCATCGATTTCACTCTGTTTGCATTCCCATCGATTTCACTCTGTTTACACTCCCATCGATTTCACTCTGTTTCCTCTATCATCGATTTCACTCTGTTTACACTCCCATCGATTTCACTCTGTTTACATTCCCATTGATTTCACTCTGTTTACACTCCCATCGATTTCACTCTGTTTCCATTCCCATTGATTTCACTCTGTTTACACTCCCATCGATTTCACTCTGTTTACATTCCCATCGATTTCACTCTGTTGACATTCTCATCGATTTCACTCTGTTTCCTCTCCCATCGATTTCACTCTGTTGACAGTCCCATCGATTTCACTCTGTTTACACTCCCATCGATTTCACTCTGTTTACATTCCCATCGATTTCACTCTGTTTACATTCCCATCGATTTCACTCTGTTTACACTCCCATCGATTTCACTCTGTTTACACTCCCATCGATTTCACTCTGTTTTCATTCCCATCGATTTCACTCTGTTTACATTCCCATCGATTTCACTCTGTTTCCTCTCCCATCGATTTCACTCTGTTTACACTCCCTTCGATTTCACTCTGTTTACATTCCCATCGATTTCACTCTGTTTACATTCCCATCGATTTCACTCTATTTTCACTCCCATCGATTTCACTCTGTTTCCTCTCCCATCGATTTCACTCTGTTTACATTCCCATCGATTTCACTCTGTTTCCTCTCCCATCGATTTCACTCTGTTTACAATCCCATCGATTTCACTCTGCTTACATTCCCATCGATTTCACTCTGTTTACATTCCCATCGATTTCACTCTGTTTACATTCTCATCGATTTCACTCTGTTTACACTCCCATCGATTTCACTCTGTTTACATTCCCATCGATTTCACTCTGTTTACACTCCCATCGATTTCACTCTGTTTCCTCTCCCATCGATTCCACTCTGTTTACATTCCCATCGATTTCACTCTGTTTCCTCTCCCATTGATTTCACTCTGTTTACATTCCCATCGATTTCACTCTGTTTTCACTCGCATCGATTTCACTCTGTTTCCTCTCCCATCGATTTCACTCTGTTTCCTCTCCCATCGATTTCACTCTGCTTACATTCCCATCGATTTCACTCTGTTTACATTCCCATCGATTTCACTCTGTTTACATTCCCATCGATTTCACTCTGTTTACATTCCCATCGATTTCACTCTGTTTACATTCCAATCGATTTCACTCTGTTTACATTCCCATCGATTTCACTCTGTTTACATTCCCATCGATTTCACTCTGTTCACATTCCCATCGATTTCACTATGTTTACATTCCCATCAATTTCACTCTGTTTACACTCCCATCGATTTCACTCTGTTTACACTCCCATCTATGTCACTCTGTTTACACACCCATCGATTTCACTCTGTTTACATTCCCATCGATTTCACTCTGTTTCCTCTCCCATCGATTTCACTCTGTTTCCTCTCCCATCGATTTCACTCTGTTTACACTCCCATCGATTTCACTCTGTTTACACTCCCATCGATGTCACTCTGTTTACACACCCATCGATTTCACTCTGTTTACATTCCCATCGATTTCACTCTGTTTCCTCTCCCATCGATTTCACTCTATTTCCTCTCCCATCGATTTCACTCTGTTTACACACCCATCGATTTCACTCTGTTGACATTCCCATCGATTTCACTCTGTTTCCTCTCCCATCGATTTCACTCTGTTTCCTCTCCCATCGATTTCACTCTGTTTGCACTCCCATCGATTTCACTCTGTTTCCTCTCCCATCGATTTCACTCTGTTTACACTCCCATCGACTTCACTCTGTTTAGACTCCCATCGATTTCACTCTGTTTACACTCCCATCGATTTCACTCTGTTTACATTCCCATCGAGTTCACTCTGTTTACATTCCCATCGATTTCACTCTGTTTACATTCCCATTGATTTCACTCTGTTTACACTCCCATCGATTTCACTCTGTTTACATTCCCATCGATTTCACTCTGTTTACACTCCCATCGATTTCACTCTGTTCACATTCCCATTGATTTCACTCTGTTTACACTCCCATCGATTTCACTCTGTTCACATTCCCATCGATTTCATTCTGTTTACATTCCCATCGATTTCACTCTGCTTACATTCCCATCGATTTCACTCTGTTTACATTCCCATCGATTTCACTCTGTTTACATTCCCATCGATTTCACTCTGTTTACATTCTCATCGATTTCACTCTGTTTACATTCCCATCGATTTCACTCTGTTTACACTCCCATTGATTTCACTCTGTTTACACTCCCATTGATTTCACTCTGTTTACACTCCCATCGATTTCACTCTGTTTACATTCCCATCGATTTCACTCTGTTCACATTCCCATTGATTTCACTCTGTTTACACTCCCATCGATTTCACTCTGTTTACATTCCCATCGATTTCACTCTGTTCACATTCTCATCGATTTCACTCTGTTTACACTCCCATCGATTTCACTCTGTTTACACTCCCATCGATTTCACTCTGTTTACACTCCCATCGATTTCACTCTGTTTCCTCTCCCATCGATTTCACTCTGTTTACACTCCCATCGATTTCACTCTGTTTACACTCCCATCGATTTCACTCTGTTTACACTCCCATCGATTTCACTCTGTTTCCTCTCCCATCGATTTCACTCTGTTTACACTCCCATCGATTTCACTCTGTTTACACTCCCATCGATTTCACTCTGTTTACACTCCCATCGATTTCACTCTGTTTCCTCTCCCATCGATTTCACTCTGTTTACACTCCCATCGATTTCACTCTGTTTACACTCCCATCGATTTCACTCTGTTTACATTCTCATCGATTTCACTCTGTTTACATTCCCATCGATTTCACTCTGTTTCCATTCCCATCGATTTCACTCTGTTTACATTCCCATCGATTTCACTCTGTTTACATTCCCATCGATTTCACTCTGTTTACATTCCCATCGATTTCACTCTGTTTACACTCCCATCGATTTCACTCTGTTTAGACTCCCATCGATTTCACTCTGTTTGGACTCCCATCGATTTCACTCTGTTTACATTCCCATCGATTTCACTCTGTTTACATTCCCATCGATTTCACTCTGTTTACACTCCCATCGATTTCACTCTGTTTACACTCCCATCGATTTCACTATGTTTACATTCCCATCGATTTCACTCTGTTTACACTCCCATCGATTTCACTCTGTTCACATTCCCATCGATTTCATTCTGTTTACATTCCCATCGATTTCACTCTGCTTTCATTCCCATCGATTTCACTCTGTTTACATTCCCATCGATTTCACTCTGTTTACATTCCCATCGATTTCACTCTGTTTACATTCTCATCGATTTCACTCTGTTTACATTCCCATCGATTTCACTCTGTTTACACTCCCATCGATTTCACTCTGTTTCGTCTCCCATCAATTTCACTCTGTTTACACTCCCATTGATTTCACTCTGTTTACACTCCCATCGATTTCACTCTGTTTACATTCCCATCGATTTCACTCTGTTTACACTCCCATCGATTTCACTCTGTTTACACTCCCATCGATTTCACTCTGTTTACATTCCCATCGATTTCACTCTGTTCACATTCTCATCGATTTCACTCTGTTTACACTCCCATCGATTTCACTCTGTTTACACTCCCATCGATTTCACTCTGTTTACACTCCCATCGATTTCACTCTGTTTCCTCTCCCATCGATTTCACTCTGTTTACATTCCCATCGATTTCACTCTGTTCACATTCTCATCGATTTCACTCTGTTTACACTCCCATCGATTTCACTCTGTTTACACTCCCATCGATTTCACTCTGTTTACACTCCCATCGATTTCACTCTGTTTCCTCTCCCATCGATTTCACTCTGTTTCCTCTCCCATCGATTTCACACTGTTTACATTCTCATTGATTTCACTCTGTTTACATTCCCATCGATTTCACTCTGTTTACATTCTCATCGATTTCACTCTGCTTACATTCCCATCGATTTCACTCTGTTTACATTCCCATCGATTTCACTCTGTTTACATTCTCATCGATTTCACTCTGTTTCCATTCCCATCGATTTCACTCTGTTTACATTCCCATCGATTTCACTCTGTTTACATTCCCATCGATTTCACTCTGTTTACATTCCCATCGATTTCACTCTGTTTACATTCCCATCGATTTCACTCTGTTTCCTCTCCCATCGATTTCACTCTGTTTCCTCTCCCATCGATTTCACTCTGTTTACACTCCCATCGATTTCACTCTGTTTACACTCCCATCGATTTCACTCTGTTTACACTCCCATCGATTTCACTCTGTTTACACTCCCATCGATTTCACTCTGTTTGGACTCCCATCGATTTCACTCTGTTTACATTCCCATCGATTTCACTCTGTTTACATTCCCATCGATTTCACTCTGTTTACACTCCCATCGATTTCACTCTGTTTACACTCCCATCGATTTCACTATGTTTACATTCCCATCGATTTCACTCTGTTTACACTCCCATTGATTTCAATCCGTTTACACTCCCATTGATATCACTCTGTTTACACTACCATTGATTTCACTCTGTTTCCATTCCCATCGATTTCACTCTGTTTACATTCCCATTGATTTCACTCTGTTTACACTCCCATCGATTTCACTCTGTTTACACTCCCATCGATTTCACTCTGTTTCCTCTATCATCGATTTCACTCTGTTTACACTCCGATCGATTTCACTCTGTTTACATTCCCATTGATTTCACTCTGTTGACACTCCCATCGATTTCACTCTGTTTACACTCCCATCCATTTCACTCTGTTTACATTCCCATTGATTTCACTCTGTTTACATTCCCATCGATTTCTCTCTGTTTACACTCCCATCGATTTCACTCTGTTTACATTCCCATCGATTTCATTCTGTTTACACTGCCATCGATTTCACTCTGTTTACATTCACATCGATTTCACTCTGTTTACACTCCCATCGATTTCACTCTGTTTACATTCCCATCGATTTCACTCTGTTTACAATCCCATCGATTTCACTCTGTTTGCACTCCCATCGATTTCACTCTGTTTCCTCTATCATCGATTTCACTCTGTTTACACTCCCATCGATTTCACTCTGTTTACATTCTCATCGATTTCACTCTGTTTTCACTCCCATCGATTTCACTCTGTTTCCTCTCCCATCGATTTCACTCTGTTTACACTCCCATCGATTTCACTCTGTTTCCTCTATCATCGATTTCACTCTGTTTGCACTCCCATCGATTTCACTCTGTTTACACTCCCATCGATTTCACTCTGTTTACATTCCCATCGATTTCACTCTGTTCACATTCTCATCGATTTCACTCTGTTTACATTCCCATCGATTTCACTCTGTTTACATTCCCATCGATTTCACTCTGTTTCCTCTCCCATTGATTTCACTCTGTTTACATTCCCATCGATTTCACTCTGTTTTCACTCCCATCGATTTCACTCTGTTTCCTCTCCCATCGATTTCACTCTGTTTCCTCTCCCATCGGTTTCACTCTGTTTACATTCCCATCGATTTCACTCTGTTGACATTCTCATCGATTTCACTCTGTTTACACTCCCATCGATTTCACTCTGTTTCCTCTATCATCGATTTCACTCTGTTTGCACTCCCATCGATTTCACTCTGTTTACATTCCCATCGATTTCACTCTGTTTACATTCCCATCGATTTCACTCTGTTTACATTCCCATCGATTTCACTCTGTTTACATTCTCATCGATTTCACTCTGTTTACATTCCCATCGATTTCACTCTGTTTACATTCCCATCGATTTCACTCTGTTTACATTCCCATCGATTTCACTCTGTTTACATTCCCATCGATTTCACTCTGTTTACATTCCCATCGATTTCACTCTGTTTACATTCCCATCGATTTCTCTCTGTTTACACTCCCATCGATTTCACTCTGTTTACATTCTCATCGATTTCACTCTGTTTACACTCCCATCGATTTCACTCTGTTTCCTCTATCATCGATTTCACTCTGTTTGCACTCCCATCGATTTCACTCTGTTTACATTCCCATCGATTTCACTCTGTTTACATTCCCATCGATTTCACTCTGTTTACATTCCCATCGATTTCACTCTGTTTACATTCTCATCGATTTCACTCTGTTTACATTCCCATCGATTTCACTCTGTTTACATTCCCATCGATTTCACTCTGTTTACATTCCCATCGATTTCACTCTGTTTACATTCCCATCGATTTCACTCTGTTTACATTCCCATCGATTTCACTCTGTTTACATTCCCATCGATTTCTCTCTGTTTACACTCCCATCGATTTCACTCTGTTTACATTCTCATCGATTTCACTCTGTTTTCATTCCCATCGATTTCACTCTGTTTACATTCCCATCGATTTCACTCTGTTTCCACTCCCATCGATTTCACTCTGTTTACACACCCATCGATTTCACTCTGTTTACATTCCCATCGATTTCACTCTGTTTCCACTCCCATCGATTTCACTCTGTTTACACACCCATCGATTTCACTCTGTTTACATTCCCATCGATTTCACTCTGTTTACATTCCCATCGATTTCACTCTGTTTACATTCCCATCGATTTCACTCTGTTTACATTCCCATCGATTTCACTCTGTTTACATTCCCATCGATTTCTCTCTGTTTACACTCCCATCGATTTCACTCTGTTTACATTCTCATCGATTTCACTCTGTTTTCATTCTCATCGATTTCACTCTGTTTTCATTCCCATCGATTTCACTCTGTTTACATTCCCATCGGTTTCACTCTGTTTACATTCCCATCGATTTCACTCTGTTGACATTCTCATCGATTTCACTCTGTTTACACTCCCATCGATTTCACTCTGTTTCCTCTATCATCGATTTCACTCTGTTTGCACTCCCATCGATTTCACTCTGTTTACATTCCCATCGATTTCACTCTGTTTACATTCCCATCGATTTCACTCTGTTTACATTCCCATCGATTTCACTCTGTTTACATTCTCATCGATTTCACTCTGTTTACATTCCCATCGATTTCACTCTGTTTACATTCCCATCGATTTCACTCTGTTTACATTCCCATCGATTTCACTCTGTTTACATTCCCATCGATTTCACTCTGTTTACATTCCCATCGATTTCACTCTGTTTACATTCCCATCGATTTCTCTCTGTTTACACTCCCATCGATTTCACTCTGTTTACATTCTCATCGATTTCACTCTGTTTTCATTCCCATCGATTTCACTCTGTTTACATTCCCATCGATTTCACTCTGTTTCCACTCCCATCGATTTCACTCTGTTTACACACCCATCGATTTCACTCTGTTTACATTCCCATCGATTTCACTCTGTTTCCACTCCCATCGATTTCACTCTGTTTACACACCCATCGATTTCACTCTGTTTACATTCCCATCGATTTCACTCTGTTTACATTCCCATCGATTTCACTCTGTTTACATTCCCATCGATTTCACTCTGTTTACATTCCCATCGATTTCACTCTGTTTACATTCCCATCGATTTCTCTCTGTTTACACTCCCATCGATTTCACTCTGTTTCCACTCCCATCGATTTCACTCTGTTTACACACCCATCGATTTCACTCTGTTTACATTCCCATCGATTTCACTCTGTTTCCTCTCCCATCGATTTCACTCTGTTTACACACCCATCGATTTCACTCTGTTTACACACCCATCGATTTCACTCTGTTTCCTCTCCCATCGATTTCACTCTGTTTACACACCCATCGATTTCACTCTGTTTACACACCCATCGATTTCACTCTGTTTACACACCCATTGATTTCACTCTGTTTCCTCTCCCATCGATTTCACTCTGTTTACACACCCATCGATTTCACTCTCTTTACACACCCATCGATTTCACTCTGTTTACACACCCATCGATTTCACTCTGTTTACATTCCCATCGATTTCACTCTGTTTACACTCCCATCAATTTCACTCTGTGTACATTCCCATCGATTTCACTCTGTTTACACTCCCATCGATTTCACTCTGTTTCCTCTCCCATCGATTTCACTCTGTTTACACTCCCATCGACTTCACTCTGTTTAGACTCCCATCGATTTCACACTGTTTACATTCCCATCGAGTTCAATCTGTTTACATTCCCATCGATTTCACTCTGTTTACATTCCCATTGATTTCACTCTGTTTACATTCCCATTGATTTCACTCTGTTTACATTCCCATCGATTTCACTCTGTTTACATTCCCATCGATTTCACTCTGTTTACACTCCCATCGATTTCACTCTGTTTACATTCCCATTGATTTCACTCTGTTTACATTCCCATCGATTTCACTCTGTTTACATTCCCATCGATTTCACTCTGTTTACATTCTCATCGATTTCACTCTGTTTACAGTCCCATCGATTTCACTCTGTTTCCTCTCCCATCGATTTCACTCTGTTTACACTCCCATCGATTTCACTCTGCTTACATTCCCATCGATTTCACTCTGTTTACACTCCCATCGATTTCACTCTGTTTACACTCCCATCGATTTCACTCTGTTTACATTCCCATCGATTTCACTCTGTTTACATTCTCATCGATTTCACTCTGTTTACATTCCCATCGATTTCACTCTGTTTACATTCCCATCGATTTCACTCTGTTTACATTCCCATCGATTTCACTCTGTTTACATTCCCATCGATTTCACTCTGTTTACACTCCCATCGATTTCACTCTGTTTACATTCCCATCGATTTCACTCTGTTTACAATCCCATCGATTTCACTCTGCTTACATTCCCATCGATTTCACTCTGTTTACATTCCCATCGATTTCACTCTGTTTACATTCCCATCGATTTCACTCTGTTTACATTCCCATCGATTTCACTCTGTTTACATTCCCATCGATTTCACTCTGTTTACATTCTCATCGATTTCACTCTGTTTACACTCCCATCGATTTCACTCTGTTTACATTCCCATCGATTTCACTCTGTTTACACTCCCATCGATTTCACTCTGTTTCCTCTCCCATCGATTTCACTCTGTTTACACTCCCATCGATTTCACTCTGTTTCCTCTCCCATCGATTCCACTCTGTTTGCATTCCCATCGATTTCACTCTGTTTCCTCTCCCATTGATTTCACTCTGTTTACATTCCCATCGATTTCACTCTGTTTACATTCTCATCGATTTCACTCTGTTTACACTCCCATCGATTTCACTCTGTTTACATTCCCATCGATTTCACTCTGTTTACACTCCCATCGATTCCACTCTGTTTCCTCTCCCATCGATTTCACTCTGTTTCCATTCCCATCGATTTCACTCTCTTTACATTCCCATCGATTTCACTCTGTTTTCACTCCCATCGATTTCACTCTGTTTCCTCTCCCATCGATTTCACTCTGCTTACATTCCCATCGATTTCACTCTGTTTACATTCCCATCGATTTCACTCTGTTTACATTCCCATCGATTTCACTCTGTTCACATTCCCATCGATTTCACTATGTTTACATTCCCATCGATTTCACTCTGTTTACACTCCCATCGATTTCACTCTGTTTACACTCCCATCGATGTCACTCTGTTTACACACCCATCGATTTCACTCTGTTTACATTCCCATCGATTTCACTCTGTTTCCTCTCCCATCGATTTCACTCTGTTTCCTCTCCCATCGATTTCACTCTGTTTACACTCCCATCGAGTTCACTCTGTTTACACTCCCATCGATGTCACTCTGTTTACACACCCATCGATTTCACTCTGTTGACATTCCCATCGATTTCACTCTGTTTCCTCTCCCATCGATTTCACTCTGTTTCCTCTCCCATCGATTTCACTCTGTTTCCTCTCCCATCGATTTCACTCTGTTTCCTCTCCCATCGATTTCACTCTGTTTACACTCCCATCGATTTCACTCTGTTTCCTCTCCCATCGATTTCACTCTGTTTAGACTCCCATCGATTTCACTCTGTTTAGACTCCCATCGATTTCACTCTGTTTACACTCCCATCGATTTCACTCTGTTTACATTCCCATCGAGTTCACTCTGTTTTCATTCCCATCGATTTCACTCTGTTTACACTCCCATCGATTTCACTCTGTTTACATTCCCATTGATGTCACTCTGTTTACATTCCCATCGATTTCACTCTGTTTACACTCCCATCGATTTCACTCTGTTTACATTCCCATTGATTTCACTCTGTTTACACTCCCATCGATTTCACTCTGTTTACATTCCCATCGATTTCACTCTGTTTACTCTCCCATCGATTTCACTCTGTTTACACTCCCATCGATTTCACTCTGTTTACATTCCCATTGATTTCACTCTGTTTACACTCCCATCGATTTCACTCTGTTCACATTCCCATCGATTTCATTCTGTTTACATTCCCTTCGATTTCACTCTGCTTACATTCCCATCGATTTCACTCTGTTTACATTCCCATCGATTTCACTCTGTTTACATTCCCATCGATTTCACTCTGTTTACTCTCCCATCGATTTCACTCTGTTTACACTCCCATCGATTTCACTCTGTTTACATTCTCATCGATTTCACTCTGTTTACATTCCCATCGATTTCACTCTGTTTACACTCCCATCGATTTCACTCTGTTTCGTCTCCCATCGATTTCACTCTGTTTACACTCCCATTGATTTCACTCTGTTTACACTCCCATCGATTTCACTCTGTTTACATTCCCATCGATTTCACTCTGTTCACATTCTCATCGATTTCACTCTGTTTACACTCCCATTGATTTCACTCTGTTTACACTCCCATCGATTTCACTCTGTTTACATTCCCATCGATTTCACTCTGTTCACATTCTCATCGATTTCACTCTGTTTACACTCCCATCGATTTCACTCTGTTTACACTCCCATCGATTTCACTCTGTTTACATTCTCATCAATTTCACTCTGTTTACATTCCCATCGATTTCACTCTGTTTACATTCCCATCGATTTCACTCTGTTTTCACTCCCATCGATTTCACTCTATTTCCTCTCCCATCGATTTCACTCTGTTTCCTCTCCCATCGGTTTCACTCTGTTTACATTCCCATCGATTTCACTCTGTTGACATTCTCATCGATTTCACTCTGCTTACATTCCCATCGATTTCACTCTGTTTACATTCCCATCGATTTCACTCTGTTTACATTCCCATCGATTTCACTCTGTTTACATTCTCATCGATTTCACTCTGCTTCATTCCCATCGATTTCACTCTGTTTACATTCCCATCGATTTCACTCTGTTTACATTCCCATCGATTTCACTCTGTTTACATTCCCATCGATTTCACTCTGTTTACATTCCCATCGATTTCACTCTGTTTACATTCCCATCGATTTCACTCTGTTTACACTCCCATCAATTTCACTCTGTTTACATTCTCATCGTTTTCACTCTGTTTACATTCCCATCGATTTCACTCTGTTTCCTCTCCCATCGATTTCACTCTTTACACTCCCATCGATTTCACTCTGTTTACATTCCCATCGATTTCACTCTGTTTCCTCTCCCATCGATTTCACTCTGTTTACATTCCCATCGATTTCACTCTGTTTCCTCTCCCATCGATTTCACCCTGTTTCCTCTCCCATCGATTTCACTCTGTTTACATTCCCATCGATTTCACTCTGTTTCCTCTCCCATCGATTTCACTCTGCTTACATTCCCATCGATTTCACTCTGTTTACATTCTCATCGATTTCACTCTGTTTACATTCCCATCGATTTCACTCTGTTTACATTCCCATTGATTTCACTCTGTTTACATTCCCATCGATTTCACTCTGTTTCCATTCCCATCGATTTCATTCTGTTTACACTCCCATCGATTTCACTCTGTTTCCTCTCCCATCGATTTCACTCTGTTTCCTCTCCCATCGATTTCACTCTGTTTCCTCTCCCATCGATTTCACTCTGTTTCCTCTCCCATCGATTTCACTCTGTTTCCTCTCCCATCGATTTCACTCTGTTTCCTCTCCCATCGGTTTCACTCTGTTTACATTCCCATCGATTTCACTCTGTTGACATTCTCATCGATTTCACTCTGCTTACATTCCCATCGATTTCACTCTGTTTACATTCCCATCGATTTCACTCTGTTTACATTCCCATCGATTTCACTCTGTTTACATTCTCATCGATTTCACTCTGCTTCATTCCCATCGATTTCACTCTGTTTACATTCCCATCGATTTCACTCTGTTTACATTCCCATCGATTTCACTCTGTTTACATTCCCATCGATTTCACTCTGTTTACATTCCCATCGATTTCACTCTGTTTACATTCCCATCGATTTCACTCTGTTTACACTCCCATCAATTTCACTCTGTTTACATTCTCATCGTTTTCACTCTGTTTACATTCCCATCGATTTCACTCTGTTTCCTCTCCCATCGATTTCACTCTTTACACTCCCATCGATTTCACTCTGTTTACATTCCCATCGATTTCACTCTGTTTCCTCTCCCATCGATTTCACTCTGTTTACATTCCCATCGATTTCACTCTGTTTCCTCTCCCATCGATTTCACCCTGTTTCCTCTCCCATCGATTTCACTCTGTTTACATTCCCATCGATTTCACTCTGTTTCCTCTCCCATCGATTTCACTCTGCTTACATTCCCATCGATTTCACTCTGTTTACATTCTCATCGATTTCACTCTGTTTACATTCCCATCGATTTCACTCTGTTTACATTCCCATTGATTTCACTCTGTTTACATTCCCATCGATTTCACTCTGTTTCCATTCCCATCGATTTCATTCTGTTTACACTCCCATCGATTTCACTCTGTTTCCTCTCCCATCGATTTCACTCTGTTTCCTCTCCCATCGATTTCACTCTGTTTCCTCTCCCATCGATTTCACTCTGTTTCCTCTCCCATCGATTTCACTCTGTTTCCTCTCCCATCGATTTCACTCTGTTTCCTCTCCCATCGATTTCACTCTGTTTACATTCCCATCGATTTCACTCTGTTTACACTCCCATCGATTTCACTCTATTTCCTCTCCCATCGATTTCACTCTGTTTACACTCGCATCGATTTCACTCTGTTTACATTCCCATCGATTTCACTCTGTTTACATTCTCATTGATTTCACTCTGTTTACATTCCCATCGATTTCACTCTGTTTACACTCCCATCGCTTTCACTCTATTTACTTTCCCATCGATTTCACTCTGTTTACATTCCCATCGATTTCACTCTGTTGACACTCCCATCGATTTCACTCTGTTTACACTCCCATCGATTTCACCCTGTTTCCACTCCCATCGATTTCACTCTGTTTACACTCCCATCGATTTCACCCTGTTTCCTCTCCCATCGATTTCACTCTGTTTACATTCCCATCGATTTCACTCTGTTTACACTCCCATCGATTTCACTCTGTTTCCTCTCCCATCAATTTCACTCTGTTTACACTCCCATCGATTTCACTCTGTTTCCTCTCCCATCAATTTCACTCTGTTTACATTCCCATCGATTTCACTCTGTTTACACTCCCATCGATTTCTCTCTGTTTACATTCCCATCGATTTCACTCTGTTTACACTCCAATCGATTTCACTCTGCTTCCTCTCCCATCGATTTCACTCTGTTTACACTCCCATCGATTTCACTCTGTTTACATTCCCATCGATTTCACTCTGTTTACATTCCCATCGATTTCACTCTGTTTCCACTCCAATCGATTTCACTCTGTTTACATTCCCATCGATTTCATTCTGTTTACATTCCCATCGATTTCACTCTGTTTCCTCTCCCATCGATTTCACTCTGTTTACATTCCCATCGATTTCACTCTGCTTCCTCTCCCATCGATTTCACTCTGTTTCCTCTCCCATCGATTTCACTCTGTTTACACTCCCATCGATTTCATTCTGTTTACATTCCCATCGATTTCACTCTGTTTCCTCTCCCATCGATTTCACTCTGTTTACATTCCCATCGATTTCACTCTGCTTCCTCTCCCATCGATTTCACTCTGTTTCCTCTCCCATCGATTTCACTCTGTTTACACTCCCATCGATTTCACTCTGTTTCCTCTCCCATCGATTTCACTCTGTTTACACTCCCATCGATTTCACTCTGTTTACATTCCCATCGATTTCACTCTGTTTACATTCCCATCGATTTCACTCTGTTTACATTCCCATCGATTTCACTCTGTTTACACTCCCATCGATTTCACTCTGTTTACATTCCCATCGATTTCACTCTGTTTACATTCCCATCGATTTCACTCTGCTTCCTCTCCCATCGATTTCACTCTGTTTCCTCTCCCATCGATTTCACTCTGTTTACACACCCATCGATTTCACTCTGTTTCCTCTCCCATCGATTTCACTCTGTGTACATTCCCATCGATTTCACTCTGTTTACACTCCCATCGATTTCACTCTGTTTACACTCCCATCGATTTCACTCTGTTTACACTCCCATCGATTTCACTCTGTTTCCTCTCCCATCGATTTCACTCTGTTTACACTCCCATCGATTTCACTCTGTTTCCTCTCCCATCGATTTCACTCTGTTTACATTCCCATCGATTTCACTCTGTTTACACTCCCATCGATTTCACTCTGTTTACATTCCCATCGATTTCACTCTGT
This sequence comes from Mustelus asterias, assembly GCF_964213995.1. Lineage (NCBI taxonomy): Eukaryota > Metazoa > Chordata > Chondrichthyes > Carcharhiniformes > Triakidae > Mustelus > Mustelus asterias. Next base: position 50,324,613 of record NC_135812.1, on the reverse strand, counting down.
TTACATTCCCATCGATTTCACTCTGTTTCCTCTCCCATTGATTTCACTCTGTTTACATTCCCATCGATTTCACTCTGTTTACATTCCCATCGATTTCACTCTGTTTACACTCCCATCGATTTCACTCTGTTTCCTCTCCCATCGATTTCACTCTGTTTACATTCCCATCGATTTCACTCTGTTTACACTCCCATCGATTTCACTCTGTTTGCATTCCCATCGATTTCACTCTGTTTCCTCTCCCATCGATTTCACTCTGTTTACACTCCCATCGATTTCACTCTGTTTCCTCTCCCATCGATTTCACTCTGTTTCCTCTCCCATCGATTTCACTCTGTTTACACTCCCATCGATTTCACTCTGTTTTCATTCCCGTCGATTTCACTCTGTTTACATTCCCGTCGATTTCACTCTGTTTACATTCCCATCGATTTCACTCTGTTTACATTCCCATCGATTTCACTCTGTTTACATTCCCATCGATTTCACTCTGTTTACATTCCCATCGATTTCACTCTCTTTACATTCCCATCGATTTCACTCTGTTTACATTCCCATCGATTTCACTCTGTTTACACTCCCATCGATTTCACTCTGTTTGCATTCCCATCGATTTCACTCTGTTTCCTCTCCCATCGATTTCACTCTGTTTACACTCCCATCGATTTCACTCTGTTTCCTCTCCCATCGATTTCACTCTGTTTACATTCTCATCGATTTCACTCTGTTTACACTCCCATCGATTTCACTCTGTTTTCATTCCCGTCGATTTCACTCTGTTTACATTCCCGTCGATTTCACTCTGTTTCCTCTCCCATCGATTTCACTCTGTTTACACTCCCATCGATTTCACTCTGTTTCCTCTCCCATCGATTTCACTCTGTTTACACTCCCATCGATTTCACTCTGTTTTCATTCCCGTCGATTTCACTCTGTTTACATTCCCGTCGATTTCACTCTGTTTACATTCCCATCGATTTCACTCTGTTTGCATTCCCATCGATTTCACTCTCTTTACATTCCCATCGATTTCACTCTGCTTACACTCCCATCGATTTCACTCTGTTTGCATTCCCATCGATTTCACTCTGTTTGCATTCCCATCGATTTCACTCTCTTTACATTCCCGTCGATTTCACTCTGTTTACATTCCCATCGATTTCACTCTGTTTGCATTCCCATCGATTTCACTCTCTTTACATTCCCATCGATTTCACTCTGTTTACACTCCCATCGATTTCACTCTCTTTACATTCCCATCGATTTCACTCTGTTTGCATTCCCATCGATTTCACTCTGTTTCGATTCCCATCGATTCCACTCTGTTTCCATTCCCATCGATTCCACTCTGTTTCCATTCCCGTCGATTTCACTCTCTTTACATTCCCATCGATTTCACTCTGTTTGCATTCCCATCGATTTCACTCTGTTTACATTCCCATCGATTTCACTCTGTTTACATTCCCATCGATTTCACTCTGTTTACATTCCCATCGATTTCACTCTCTTTACATTCCCATCGATTTCACTCTGTTTGCATTCCCATCGATTTCACTCTGTTTCGATTCCCATCGATTCCACTCTGTTTCCATTCCCATCGATTCCACTCTGTTTCCTCTCCCATTGATTTCACTCTGTTTACATTCCCATCGATTTCACTCTGTTTCCATTCCCATCGATTTCACTCTGTTTACACTCCCATCGATTTCACTCTGTTTCCTCTCCCATCGATTTCACTCTGTTTCCTCTCCCATCGATTTCACTCTGTTTACACTCCCATCGATTTCACTCTGTTTCCACTCCCATCGATTTCACTCTGTTTACATTCCCATCGATTTCACTCTGTTTACACTCCCATCGATTTCACTCTGTTTCCTCTCCCATCGATTTCACTCTGTTTACATTCCCATCGATTTCACTCTGTTTACATTCCCATCGATTTCACTCTGTTTACATTCCCGTCGATTTCACTCTGCTTACATTCCCATCGATTTCACTCTCTTTCCATTCCCATCGATTTCACTCTGTTTGCATTCCCATCGATTTCACTCTGTTTCGATTCCCATCGATTTCACTCTGTTTCGATTCCCATCGATTTCACTCTGTTTCCATTCCCATCGATTCCACCCCCCCGTTTACACACCAGTCTACCAGATGAGGTTCCACAATTCATATATTCCCCCATGTAAGCAACATTCCATTTTTATTTCTCATGAAAAAACATGAACGGCAATGTTCTGGGGAAGGTGGGACCTGTACAAACAGGACGGGGTGCACCAGAACCAGAGGGACACCAATATCCTGGTAGGGAAATTTGCTACGGCTCTTCAGGGGGGTTTAAACTCATTTGTCAGGGGAGTGGGAAAAGGAGTTGTAGTCCAGAAGTCAGTGTTGAGGGTGGTGAGGTATTGGGGAAGGTATCATGGTCAAGGGTGGGTACCGGCAGACAGGAAGGTGGGTTGAAGTGTGTCTACTTCAATGCAAGGAGCATCCGGAACAAGGTAGATGAACTTGGGGTGTGGATTGGTACTTGGGATTACGATGTTGTGACCATTACGGAGACGTGGGTAGAACAAGGACAGGAATGGTTGTTGGACGTTCCGGGGTATAGATGTTTCAGTAAGTGTAGGGAAGCTGGTAAAAGAGGTGGAGGTGTGGCATTGTTAATCAAGGATAGTTTAACGGCTGCGGAAAGGCACTTCGAGGGGGACCTGCACACTGAGGTAATATGGGCTGAAGTTAGAAATAGGAAAGGAGCGGTCACGTTGTTAGGGGTTTACTATAGGCCCCCAAATAGTAATAGAGATGTGGAGGAAGAAATTGCTAAGCAGATTATGGATATGTGTGGAGGTCACAGGGTAGTTGTCATGGGGGACTTTAACTTTCCAAATATTGATTGGAGCCTTTATAGGTCAAATAGTTCGGATGGGGCAGTTTTTGTGCAGTGTGTGCAGGAGGGTTTCCTGACACAATATGTGGATAGGCCGACAAGAGGTGAGGCCACATTGGATTTGGTACTGGGAAATGAACCGGGCCAAGTGTTAGATTTGGTTGTGGGAGAGCACTTTGGAGATAGTGACCACAATTCGGTGTCTTTTGTTATTGCAATGGAGAGGGATAGGGCCGTACGGCAGGGCAAAGTTTACAATTGGGGGAGAGGTAATTATGACGCGATTAGGCAAGAATTAGGGGGCATAAGATGGGAACAGAAACTGTCAGGGAAAGGCACTAATGAAAAGTGGAACTTTTTCAAGGAACAAATACTGTGTGTCCTTGATAGGTATGTCCCTGTCAGGCAGGGAGGAAATGGCCGAGTGAGGGAACCATGGTTCACGAAAGAGGTGGAATGTCTTGTGAAAAGGAAGAGGGAAGCTTATGTAGGGATGAGGAAACAAGGTTCAGATGGCTTGATTGAGGGTTACAAGTTAGCAAGGAATGAGCTGAAAAAGGGGCTTAGGAGAGCTAGGAGGGGACACGAGAAGTCCTTGGCGGGTCGGATCAAGGAAAACCCCAAGGCTTTGTACTCTTATGTGAGGAATAAAAGAATGACCAGGGTGAGGTTGGGGCCAGTCAAGGACAGTAGTGGGAACTTGTGTATGGAGTCAGTCGAGATAGGCGAGGTGATGAATGAATACTTTTCTTCAGTATTCACCAAGGAGAGGGGCCATGTTTTTGAGGAAGAGAAGGTGTTACAGGCTCATCGGCTGGAGGAAATAGATGTTCGGAGGGAGGATGTACTGGCAGTTTTGAATAAACTGAAGGTCGATAAGTCCCCTGGGCCTGATGAAATATATCCTCGGATTCTTTGGGAGGCAAGCTTTGATCTTTGGGTCCTCACTGTCCACGGGGATGGTGCCAGAGGACTGGAGAATGGCGAATGTTGTTCCTCTGTTTAAGAAAGGGAATAGAAATGACCCTGGTAATTATAGACCGGTTAGTCGCACTTCGGTGGTTGGTAAATTGATGGAAAAGATCCTTAGGGATGGGATTTACGACCATTTAGAAAGATGCGGATTAATCCGGGATAGTCAGCACGGATTCGTGAAGGGCAAGTCGTGCCTCATGAATTTGATTGAATTTTTTGAGGAGGTAACTAAGTGTGTTGATGAAGGTAGGGCAGTTGATGTCATATACATGGATTTTAGTAAGGCGTTTGATAAGGTCCCCCATGGTCGGCTTATGATGAAAGTAAGGAGGTGTGGGATAGAGGGAAAGTTGGCCGATTGGATAGGTAACTGGCTGTCTGATCGAAGACAGAGGGTGGTGGTGGATGGAAAATTTTCGGACTGGAGGTAGGTTGCTAGCGGTGTGCCACAGGGATCAGTACTTGGTCCTCTGCTCTTTGTGATTTTTATTAATGACTTAGAGGAGGGGGCTGAAGGGTGGATCAGTAAATTTGCTGATGACACCAAGATTGGTGGAGTAGTGGATGAGGTGGAGGGCTGTTGTAGGCTGCAAAGAGACATAGATAGGATGCAAAGCTGGGCTGAAAAATGGCAAATGGAGTTTAACCCTGACAAATGTGAGGTGATTCATTTTGGTAGGACAAATTTAAATGTGGATCACAGGGTCAAAGGTAGGGTTCTGAAGACTGTGGAGGAACAGAGAGATCTTGGGGTCCATATCCACAGATCTCTAAAGGTTGCCACTCAAGTGGATAGAGCGGTGAAGAAGGCCTATAGTGTGTTAGCTTTTATTAACAGGGGGTTGGAGTTTAAGAGCCGTGGGGTTATGCTGCAACTGTACAGGACCTTGGTGAGACCACATTTGGAATATTGTGTGCAGTTCTTGTCACCTCACTACAAGAAGGATGTGGAAGCGCTGGAAAGAGTGCAGAGGAGATTTTCTAGAATGCTGCCTGGTTTGGAGGGTAGGTCTTATGAGGAAAGGTTGAGGGAGCTAGGGCTGTTCTCTCTGGAGCGGAGGAGGCTGAGGGGAGACTTAATAGAGGTTTATACAATGATGAAGGGGATAGATAGAGTGAACGTTCAAAGCCTATTTCCTCGGGTGGATGGAGCTATTACAAGGGGGCATAACTATAGGGTTCATGGTGGGAGATATAGGAAGGATATCAGAGGTAGGTTCTTTACGCAGAGTGTGGTTGGGGTGTGGAATGGACTGCCTGCAGTGATAGTGGAGTCAGACACTTTAGGAACATTTAAGCGGTTATTGGATAGGCACATGGAGCACACCAGGATGATAGGGAGTGGGATAGCTTGATCTTGGTTTCAGATAAAGCTCGGCACAACATCGTGGGCTGAAGGGCCTGTTCTGTGCTGTACTGTTCTATGTTCTATGTTCTTGAAGTGAGTGGGCTCTGAGATGCCTCTGATCTTTCATTTACAACATGAGGCACTGTTGCCTCACAGTGCCAGTAATCCAGTTCGATTCCTGCCTTAAGTGGCTGTCTGTTTGCACATTCTTTGTGTGTCTGCGTTGGTTTCCCCCAGGTGTTCCGTTTCTTCCCACAATGCAGATATCTTTAATATCGTTGGATTGGCCATGCTAAATTCTCCCTTCATGTCTAACAGTGTGTAACATCCTGGGGTGTCAGTGGCGTCGTGGTATTGTTGCTGGACTAGGAATTCAGAGACACAGGTTCGAATCCCACCATGACAGATGGTGAAATTTGATTTCAAAGAACAAAGAACAATACAGCACAGGAAACAGGCCCTTCAGCCCTCCAAGCCTGTGCCGCTCCTTGGTCCAACTAGACCAATCGTTTGTATCCCTCCATTCCCAGGCTGCTCATGTGACTATCCAGGTAAGTCTTAAACGATGTCAGCGTGCCTGCCTCCACCACCCTACTTGGCAGCGCATTCCAGGCCCCCACCACCCTCTGTGTAAAAAACGTCCCTCTGATATCTGAGTTATACTTCGCCCCTCTCACCTTGAGCCCTTGACCCCTCGTGATCGTCACCTCCGACCTGGGAAAAAGCTTCCCACTGTTCACCCTATCTATACCCTTCATAATCTTGTACACCTCTATTAGATCTCCCCTCATTCTCCGTCTTTCCAGAGAGAACAACCCCAGTTTACCCAATCTCTCCTCATAGCTAAGACCCTCCATACCAGGCAACATCCTGGTAAACCTTCTCTGCACTCTCTCTAACGCCTCCACATCCTTCTGGTAGTGCGGCGACCAGAACTGGACGCAGTACTCCAAATGTGGCCTAACCAGCGTTCTATACAGCTGCATCATCAGACTCCAGCTTTTATACTCTATACCCCGTCCTATAAAGGCAAGCATACCATATGCCTTCTTCACCACCTTCTCCACCTGTGTTGCCACCTTCAAGGATTTGTGGACTTGCACACCTAGGTCCCTCTGTGTTTCTATACTCCTGATGATTCTGCCATTTATTGTATAACTCCTCCCTACATTATTTCTTCCAAAATGCATCACTTTGCAGTTATCCGGATTAAACTCCATCTGCCACCTCTCCGCCTAATTTTCCAGCCTATCTATATCCTGCTGTATTGCCCGACAATGCTCTTCGCTATCCGCAAGTCCAGCCATCTTTGTGTCATCCGCAAACTTGCTGATTACACCAGTTACACCTTCTTCCAAATCATTTATATATATCACAAATAGCAGAGGCCCCAGTTCAGAGCCCTGCGGAACACCACTGGTCACAGACCTCCAGCCGGAAAAAGACCCTTCGACCACTACCCTCTGTCTCCTATGGCCAAGCCAGTTCTCCACCCATCTAGCCACTTCTCCTTGTATCCCATGAGCCTTAGCCTTCTTAACCAACCTGCCATGTGGGACTTTGTCAAATGCCTTACTGAAATCCATATAGACGACATCTACGGCCCTTCCTTCATCAACCGTTTGAGATGAGAATGAGATGTCAATGAGAATTAAATCTCTACTTATGACCATGAAACCATTGCCGATTGTCGTAAAAATCCATCTGATTCACTGATGCCTTTTAGGGAAGGGAATCTGCCTCTTTACCCAGTCTAGCCTCCAGAGTCACAACAATGAGGTTGACTCTTAAATACTCTTAGGGATGGGCAATAAATGCTGGCCCAGCCAGCGACACCCACATCCCATGAATGAATTTTTAAAAAATGGAAAGAAGTATTAGCCATGGAAATTGTGTGGGGTTTTGGGGATAGGGCGGAGGAGAGGGCCTGAATAACATACTCTGTCAGAGAGTCTGTGCAGACTCCTTGTGCACAGTAGGGATTCTCTATATACTCTTTGAATAATATCCCAAAGTGAATCACAAAGGCATAGTCGGCAAAAAAAAGGATTACAATACAATTTAATTGGCAAAAAGTGTAAGAGATGATTAGAAGAATTTGGTTTAAATGCAGTAAGTTGTTAATGATGGGTACTGTACTGTTTGAAGACTGGTAGAAACAGATTCTGTGATAACTTCCAAAATCTAACTGGATAAATGTTTAGCGAATACTTTGAGGAAGAGTGGGAGAGAAAGACTGATTGGATAGTTGTTTTCAGATGATCTCCCCCAATGCTGTGTTATTGTATGGTCATTCTCTAGATTGGATGATGGTGAATGAATTATATAATGTATATTCATATTCTGTTTGTGATGTTAATGATTGACTCTTTATTTCAGATCAAACAGAAATCCTCTCACCAAAAGAAACTTCATGACGGTTAATTAGTGGCTCCCAAAGCTTCCTCCACCGATCCTGTTCCATCTATTTGGTGATGGCGAGCACAGGTCCAGGCAGAAACTATGCGGAGGAAGGGCCGGAGATGGATAAAGTGGCGGAGCTCCAGCAGGAACGCCTGGCCCAGCAAGTGGCTGCCGTGCAGGTCTCTGAGGAATCCTCTTTCGGGAATTTGGAAAGGGAATGCCAGAGCACTGTCCCCAAGGACACAGACCAATCACAGGACGGAGGAGACACTCACACAAACGGTGTAAGTGAAGATTACTCCAAAACCTACAAGGGTGTGAGCAGCGTAACAAAGAAAATAGCCTCAAGGCCCAAACTTTCTAGCAGGAAGCTGTCCCTTCAAGAACGTTCATCGGGCAGTTCTCTCTCAGCAAGTGGTGTCCTACCGAGCTATGGCGCCTATTCAACGGGACCGTTACCATCTGCAAGGCGGCCGACGATTGAGTCCAGCCGGGTCAACATGGTCAACTCCCAGGTGAAGTTTCTGTTTAATATATGAGGAGACCTGTTAAATAGACACAATAAAATATTTTACAAATAACTTAAGTGTTTTGTGAAACAGAATACAGTTTCTATTGGCAGGGTATTATCCTTTAAATATTCTTCCTGTTTGTGGATCGGATGTCATACTGATAGTTTTTACGAGGCATTTCATAGAATAGAACAGAATCATAGAAACCCTATAGTGTAGAAGGGGCCATTCGGCCCATCGAGTCTGCACCGACAACAATCCCACCCAGGCCTGATTCCCATAACTCCCCCACATATTTACTCCGCTAATCTCTCTAACCTACGCATCCCCGGACACTATGGGCAATTTAACATGGCAATAAAACTCTTACTGTGTTTATCCCAGTCCAACGCCGGCATCTCCACAATTTAACATGGCCAGTGCACCTAACCCACATACCTTTGGAGTGTGGGAGGAAACCGGAGCACCCAGAGGAAACCCACGCAGAAACGGGGAAAATGTGCAAACTCCACACAGACAGTGACCCGAGGCCGGAATTTAACCCGGGTCCCTGACGCTGTGAGGCAGCAGTGCTAACCACTGTGCCACCATGCTGCCCCAGGACCCAGATGGGTCAGATGGTTGTCTTTGGATTTTAAAGGTAAAATCAGTCTGGCTGTGTGCGGAGGGAGTTAGGATATAATGTCCGGGTTGTCGGAAAATTTTTGCAATGGAAATAAATCGAATCTTAACTCTTCAGTAATTCTTTTAAAATGGCATTTAACTGACACTAAACTCCACTTCCTCTCACTCCTGAACTCACTGAGCTGTGCTGGCTCCCAGTCTACCAGCAGTTCGAATTTAGATGTCAGCGTTTCCTGGCAAGATGTACTACCGTGTTATACTCAGCTTCAAACTTTGTTATAGTGCAGAAGGAGGTCATTCGTCCCATCGAGATTGCACCAACAACAATCCCACCCAGGCTCTATCCCCATAACCCTAACTATGCTAGTCCCCCTGACAAGGGTCAATTTAGTATGGCCAATCAACCTAACCCACACATCTTTGGAAGGGAACTGGAGCACCCAGAAGAAACCCACAGAGACACGGGGAGAACATGCAAACTCCATACAGACAGTGACCTGAGGCCGAATTGAACCTGCGTCCTTGGTGCAGTGAGGCAGCGGTGCCTCCGTGCCGCTGAAGAGTTTTGGAGCATGGCGACACACATTTATGGACGGTCAGATGAAGTAGAGGTTCGTTGCTTTAGACAGGTTGATGTTTAATGCCTTTGGAGAATAAAGTCCTTATTAGTGTGTACCACCAGTGCGATTCAGATAGAGGATAGCACTGCTTCTAAAATACTGGAGAGAGGAATGCTACACTAGGTCTTAGAGCAGTGTAGCGTCCGTTCATTCCTTTGAATAGAAAAGGACAGCACGAGTATGGAGTTTAAAATGAACTGAACTCAAAATTAACATTACAGAAGCGAAAAGAAAAAGCAAACTTCGAGACTGGCTGCCAAGCCAGTCTCTACACTGAGGCACACTGAACTCGAAAACAAACTGCTAGTTGAACACACAGTTCCAAACTATATTTTAATTCTTATCTCGTTATTGTGAGTGTCCTTCACAGTCTGTTTCTGTCTAGAGAAAACAAGTTTTGTAGCTGTTGTTTTCAAAACTTGCTTTGCTTGCTGTGTACTTTTCAGGAATGCGGTCAATTTTCAGCTAACCCAACGTGCCTTCTGAGTTTTAAAATGTGGTCAAGTGTTAGCTTTAAAAGATAGCAGTGTTAGTTGACACCTGCAATCTAGCATTTAAATATAATTGCACAGGCAGAAATATCTTAAAATGAAGTCTTTGCATAGACTGAAGCAAACAGGGCTATGCTTACATAGGATCCCTCAAGCAGCAAGGTTATTTGGTGCATTGCCGCTAGTTATAACACATCAGTACTGAACTGGAGTACTGGGATAGAGATTTCCCGAGGAATGTTTTGGCAGATCAAACCGCTTAGCTGCCCGATAGTCCTTTTGGGAGCCATGTTGGAGATGCAGTGAGCGGGTGGGGAAGGGGTGGTGTTTGGGCTTTTCCCCCCTACCTACAAAAGCCCTAATCCTGCTGATTTTCTTACCTGCCTAACCAGTGGCCACTGACACTGGGACTAAAGGTGCCCTCTTGCCTCCATACCTACTTCAGCAGTCCACACCTCTGACATTGGGGCTGCTGACCTTCCAGTGCTGAATGGCCTCCTACTAGCCCCCAGACTCAGTTGGCCAGTCACTGAATTTCATTGAATGGGGCTCCCGGAGACAACCTCCTCCCAAATCTGGGCACGGCTGCTAGAATTTGTGGGTTCCCAACCCGTATTATACCCTGGCGACAGGATTGGGATAAAAATTCAGCCCAATACTCAAGTTGAGGCCAAGCTAGTGTTTTGTTTGGGTTCATAATAACCTCCCGGCATTTGTTCTCTGTGCCTCTATTTATGAAGCCCAGGATCCCATACACCTTATTAACCGCACTCTCGACTGGACTTGTCACCTTCAATGATTTGTGCTTGGATTGGATTACAAGTCAATGGAGTATAGAGTTGGGTGGGATGTCAAACAGGCATCCCAGCTGAACACACCCTCTTCCCAGTATCAGAGTTCAATTGAGAACTACAACAACAACATATTTAAGTAGCTCCTTTAGCGGAATGACACGTCCCAAGGTGCCTCACAGAATCAAAGTATGACTGCGAGCCCAATAAGGAGATATTGCCCATGCTTCACCCGAATTGGCACGAAGTGCCCACGCCAGCGGGAAAACTGAAGTGTGTCCCGCTGGCATTAGCAGCACCCTTCAGGTGGGATTCACAATGGCCAACCTGCCTTCACAGATCTCTGACAAAGGGTCATCCACACATTGGCTCTATTCTTTCTCAACAGTGGCATAGTGGCAAGAACTACAGCCTCACAGCGCCAGGGACCTGGGTTCGATTCCCAGCTTGGGTATCTGTCAGTGTGGAGTTTGCACATTTTCCCTGTGTCTGCATGGGTTTCCTCACACATTCTGAAAGACGTGCTGGTTAGGTGCATTGGCCATGCTAAATTCTCCCTCTGTACCCGAACAGGTGCCGGAGGGTGGCGACTGAGGGATTTTCACAGTAACTTCATTGCAGTGTTAATGTAAGCCTACTTGTGACACTAACAAATAAACTTTAAACTGCAATTTTCCAGCAATTTTTGTTTTTATTTCTTAAACTCTGTTGCTTGATGGAAACCCAGTAACTTTGAGAACAGTTTTCAATCGCCAAATCCGGGAGAAGGTAAACAGACGCATCACAGATGAAATTTAAAGCAGAGAATTGTGAAGAATAAAGGATGCAAGTTGTTGTTGTAATATAGAATAATATAGTTTGGAAGGAAGAATGATAAGAGGGTGTAAACTAAATGGTACAATTTTAAATAGCTACAGGAACAGAGAGAGCCAAGCATGTACACACATCGGTGAAGGCTGTTTATAAAGAATATGGGATCCTGAATTTTATAAATGGTGACATAGAGAACAAAAACAAGGATATTTTATGCTAAATCTTTATAAAAAACAGGTTAGGCTGCAATTTTTATAAAAACATTCTTGGATGGGATATGGGTATCACTGGTTCAACCAGCATTTATTGCCTTTGAGATGGTGGTGGTGAGCTGCCTTCTTGAATCACAACAGTTCTGAGATGTAGGTACACCCTCAGTGCTGTTAGGGAGGGAGTTCCAGGATTTTGACCCAATGACAATGAAGGATGGTGAGTGACTTAGGGGGAACTTCCAGGTGGTGGTGTCCCCAGCTATCTGCTGCCCAGGTCCTTCTAGGTGTTATGATGTGGAGATGCTTCTTCACACTTCGAGGTGTTAGCAGTCATGGGTTTGGAAGCTGCTGTCTAAGGAGCCTTGGTGAGTTCCTGCAGTGCATCTTGTAGATGGTACACACGGCTATCACTGTGCTTTGGTGGTGGAGGGAGTGAATGTTTGTGGAAGGGGTGCCAATCAAGCGGCCTGCTTTGTCCTGGATGGTGTCAAGCTTAGAGTCATAGAGATATACAGCATAGAAACAGGCCCTTTGGCCCAACTTGTCCATGCCGACCAGGTTTCCTAAACTGAACTAGCCCCATTTGTCTCTGTTTGGCCCATATCCCTCTAAACCTTTCCTATCCATGTACCTGTCCAAATGTCTTTTAAATGTTGTAACTGTACCCGCCCCTACCACCACCTCTGGTATTCCATTTATGCACCATCTGTGTGAAAAAGTTGCCCCTCAGGTCCCTTTTAAATCTTTCCCCTGTCACCTTAAACCAATGCCCTCTAGTTTTGGACTCCCCTACCCTGGGGAAAAGGCCTTGGCTATTCACCTTATCTATGCCCCTCGTGATTCTATAAACCTCTATAAGGTCACCCCTTATCCTCCTATGCTCCAGGGAAAAAAGTCCCAACCTAGCCAGTCTCTTCTTATAATTCAAACCTTCCAGTCCCAGTAACATCCTTGTCAATCTTTTTTGCACCCTTTCCAATTTAATAACATCCTTCCTGTCGCAGGGTGACCAGAATTGTATGCAGTTCTCCAAATGTGGCATTACCAATGTCTTGTACATTTGTAACATAACGTCCCAACACCTGTACTCAATGCTCTGACCAATGAAGGCAAGTGTGCCAAAGGCTGCCTTCATCACCCTGTTGAGTGTTGTTGGAGCTGCACTCTTCCAGACCAAGTGGGGAGTATTCCATCACACCCCTGACTTGCGTCTTGTAAATGATGGGCAGCACGGTGGCACAGTGGTTAGCACTGCTGCTTCACAGTGCCAGGGATCTGGGTTCAATTCCCAGCTTGGGTCACTGAGCGGAGTCTGCACCTTCTCCACGTGTCTGCGTGGTTTTCCTCCGGCTGCTCTGATTTCCTCCCACAGTCCAAAGATGTGTGGGTTAGGTGGATTGGCCATGCTAAATTGCCCCTTGGAGTCAGGGGGACTACATAGGGTAAATGCATGGGCTATGGGGATAGGGCCTGGGTGGGATTGTGGTCGGTATAGAACATAGAACATTACAGCGTAGTACAGGCCCTTCAGCCCTCGATGTTGCGCCGACCAGTGGTACCAATCTAAAGCCCCTCTAATCTACACTCTTCCAATATCATTCATATGTTTATCCAATAACCATTTGAATGCTCTTAATGTTGACGAGTCCACTACTGCTGCAGGCAGGGCATTCCACGCCCTTACTACTCTCTGAGTAAAGAACCTACCTCTACCATCTGTCCTATATCTCTCATCCCTCAATTTAAAGCTATGTCCCCTCGTGCTAGCCATCACCATCCGAGGAAAAAGGCTCTCACTATCCACCCTATCTAATCCTCTGATCATCTTGTATGCCTCTATTAAGTCACCTCTTAACCTTCTTCTCTCTAACGAAAACAACCTCAAGCCTCGATGGGCCGCATGGCCTCCTTCTGCACTGTAGGATTCTATGACAGGCTTTGGGGAATCAGAAGGTGAGTTACTCACTGCAGGATTTCCAGCCTCTGACCTGCTTCTGGAGCCACAGTGTTTATATGGCTAGTCCAGTTTAGTTCCTGGTCAATGGTAACACCCAGGATTAATTATGTTCAATTTTTGACACCTTCGAGAGGATGGAAAGGAGATTTACCAGATCGATACCAGGGATGTGGGACTTCAGTTATGTGGAGAAGCTGGGATTGTTCTCCTTGGAGCACAAAGGTGATTTGACGGAGGCATTCAAAATGCTGCCTAATTTAGTTAGAGTAAATAAGGCGAAACTATGTCCATTGATTGAGGAGTGGGTAAGTCAATCTTTAATGACCAAGCAAATAAAGTAAATCAAATTAACTGAGGGACAATTAAAAGGGGCAGCCCCCGATAAGAAGGGAACTGCCCGCAACAACAAACAAAGCAGAAAGGAAACTTAAAACATGAAATCAAAATGTGGTTAAAGGGGTCGATAATACACCCAGTCCCTGCGGTGCCCAGCGGGCACGGAAGGCCTCAATGGGGAAGTGGGTAAGTCCAAGACATGGATTTAAGTTTGATTATCCATTTAACAATCAGTCTTCAGACCCTTACTCTGCAGACTAATCCTTAAAGGGACAGTCACCTCAAAGTTCATTAACAAAAGGACCAGAAGTGACATGAAGAAAATATTATCCAGCAAGTTAGCGGGTGCTGGAAACAATTTCAATAATCGCTTTCAATTGGGAGTTGGATCAATTATTTGAAGAGGAGAAAGATTACTCAGAGGCTAAGGAGGAAAGAGCAGGTTCATGGGACTAAATTGGATAGTCCTTCTAACACAGGTATGATGGGCTGAATGGTCTCATTCTGTGTTGTATCATTTGTTGATTCTTTTTAAAACTAAAGTTGAATACAATCTGTGCAATTGAAGGGGTGAAAGAAGCCTTAGTCTGTGATGAAATGCTTCCTATCATCATCACTATAATTATCAAGCACAAAGAAAATTAAAAACTCAAATGGAACGTTGGCCTTTGTCGTGGAACACCTCAGTCACCAGCAGAGGAGAGTCAGCAACAAAACTTTATTCCAATTCAACAAAGTGAGAGACAGTCTTGGGAAAGTCAAGACCCAGTCTGGTGGTTGACCACAAAGTCACTCTTTATACAGTCAGTCACGTACATATACCAGTCTCCACTTCTAATCTTGTCACTTGCAGTTGCGTGTGAAATGTATGTCTGAGCCTCTAGTTACTTGTTTCCTGTGAGTATAAGCATTGAGAACTGTTCACACAGCTGGAGGCCTGGTATCTTGCAAGTCCTGACCTTGTTCTCCCGTATTCTAGATTGTTAACCTCGCTTCTTATCTTGGCTACAGCACGTCAGCTACCACTACATAGGAATGCGAGTGGGCCATTCAGCCCATTGGACCTGTTCTACCATTCACTGAGATCATTGCTGATCTGTGGCTTAATTCCATATACCTGCCTTTGGCTCTCTTAATACTTTCGCTGAACAAAACGTTATCTCAGATTTAAAGTTAGCAACTGATCTGGCATCAACTGCTATTTCTGGAAGAGAGTTCCAAACCTCTACCATCCTTTGTGTATAGACGTGTTTCCTGAGCGGCATGGTGGCAGGGCGGTTGTAGTTAGCCTTCCCCCAATTTACCTCCTTAACCCTAGGACAACACTCGTTCTTGCCCATCAGTAGCCGAAAGCTTATGGAATGTTCACCACGTGTTCCCCCACTGCAACTTTGATGACCTGGCCGGGCTCCTTCCCTAGTACTAGGTCCAGTATGGCGCCCTCTGTAGTCGGACTTTCCAAAATATTGTTCCAAAAAACCTCCCTGGACACACTAAACAAATTCTTCACCATCTAGACCCCTAGCCCCTAAGGGATTTCCAGTCAGTATGAGGAAAATTAAAGTCTCCCACTACAACAACCCTATTATTTCTACATCTGTCCAGAATCTGCTTACATATCCATTCTTCAACTTCCTGTGGGCTGTTGGGGGGCCTGTAGTACACACCCATCATAGTGACTGCCCCCTTCCACGGGAAAACTGGTGCAAATCATGTTGGTTTTTTCAGTGCAACTTCACACTCAGATCTCCCACACTCTGTGCAATGCAGAGTGAATATAATTAAAAGCTCAGGGGCAGGGCCTATTCACGCCAGAGGCTGACAGTCCCGGAACTCTGCGCATTCTGGCCAGCCCGGGACCCCCACAGTGCTGTCCCTCCCAACACCCCCATGGCCCAATCACGGCTCCCATGACCATTCCCAGGCCAGCTCTGCCACCTCCCCCACCCCAATCCCAGAGTGCCCTGGTCTTCAGCCCCCTACGCCCCAGCAGTGACGATCCCCACCCAACACACCCTCACTCCGCCTCACTCCCCTTGCTAGACAAACCACCCCCGGCACATCCCATCACCCCCTCCCCTCAGGGCAGCCCAATCACTGGCCTCCCTCCGGCCCTGACCGACCCCAATTCAGAGTGGCAGCGGATGCCCCACCCCCACTGATCTCTCCCTTGGCCCCACCCCCTTGGCACTGCCCCATGCCTGGTGGGCAGTGTCAAGGTGCCCCTGGGCATGGGCACTTTGCCCCTTGGGCACTGCCAGGGTGCCTATGCCCAGGTCTGACTGCTGGGGGCCCTGATTGCCCCCTTCACTCCAATGTGGTTGTCCCGCTATTTCCCTGAAAGTGGGGAGCTAGTCTGAACCCCGCAGGCGTGAAATATTCTGACAGGGTGAAGGATGCTAGCGGGCCCGGAGAATTCATTCCCGTGCCCACTAATCGCATTAAAAACAGATGCAAAATACCTACCTTGTGTTCCCACCAATTTCCAGCATGGCTCAGACTGCGCCGGATATCCGGCGCTGGGCGATGTGCGCTCGGGATGGGAGAATGGCCCCCAGAGAATCTGGTGAACTGGTGCGATGACAATCTCTCCCGCAATGTCAACAAAACGAAGGAGATAGTCATCGACTTCAGGAAGCATAGAGGAGATCATTCCCCTGTCTACATCAATGGGGACGAAGTAGAAATGGTTAAGAACTTCACGCTTTTAGGTTTCCAGATCACCAACAACCTGTCCTGGTCCCCCCATGCTGACGCTATAGTTATGAAAGTCCCACCAACACTTCCACTTTCTCAGGAGACTAAGGAAATTTGGCATGTACGCTACAGCGCTCTCCAACTTTTACAGAGGCACCACAGAAAGCATTCTTTCTGGTTGTATCACAGCGTGGTATGGTTTCTGCTCTGTTCAAGACTGCAAGAAACTACAAAGGATCGTGAATGTAGCCCAGTCCATCACACAAACTAACCTCCCATCCATCGACACTGTTTTCACTTCCCGTTGCCTCGGAAAAGCAGCCAGCATAATCAAGGATCCCACGCACCCCGGACATACTCTCTTCTACCTTCTTCCGTCGGGAAAAAGATACAAAAGTCTGAGGACACGTACCAACTGACTCAAGAACAGCTTCTTCCCTGCTGCCATCAGACTTTTGAATGGACCTGCCTTATATTAAGTTGATCTTTCTCTACACCCTAGCTATGACTGTAACACATTCTGCACTCTCTCCTTTCCTTCTCTATGAATGGTAAGCCTTGTCTGTATAGCGCGCAAGAGACAATACTTTTCACTGTATACCAATACATGTGACAATAATAATAAATCAAATCAGGCTATGGAATGTCTTGAACTTTTCCTGAAGCTCAGGGACTTTGAGCATCAACAGATCCATCAGGAAGGATCTTGTCTCTGTATTTGCCCTCACTCTCATGTTTATCAGATTCTCCTGAATAATGCAGCTTCTTCATTATACTGCTCTTCACTATCTTCAGGACCACCAATTAGCAACTACATTTCACTTCACCTGGTCTGCTGGATCAGTGTGGCTCCCTCCCAGTCCCTGTATCTAACGGAGTCCTTTCCGTGGTTTTGTCTAGTTTGAACTGTATTTGTTACAGTTGCAGGCTTTTCATTATTCTTCACTTGCCGTCAGACATGGCTCAGTGTTATGTTACAAAGGGCAGGTTGATCTCCTCTCTCAGAACTAACACTTAACCACTCAAAGAGAAGTACCTCCCTTCATAATCTGCTAAAGAGCGTGTGAGAAGGGGTAATATCTGCGCTTCACCAACTTTCAGTGGTCAAATCAAAATAACTACTTGAGATTCTCTTTGTAAAATCAACAAGTAACACTTTATTTTATCTAACTAACAGTAAACAGGTTAACTCAATTAATAACAAACTGAATAAACACAATTCTAATGGAGCACTGTTTAGATAATTATAATTCCCACTTATTCACAAAGAAATTAGAAATTTTAGTCACACTCAAAATGCAATCAGGTTTGTCGTCTTCCAGAATCTTCTGTCTTATTTGCTGACTACTTCTGTTCTTCTGTTGGTACCTTTACAATTGAGATGAGGCTTTCTTTTGAGACATCAATGTGGCTGTTATACCTATAGAGAGCAATCACTGACTGACTCTCTCTCTCTAGTTGTGATCTGTGGCAGTCGCTGGCAGGCGGTCTTCTGGCAGTTTGGAGCTGGGAGCTGTGGCCTTTATACCCTCGATGACATACCAAAACCCCCACAATAGGATTGGTCAACAGGTTATCAAAACATCAAATTCAAATCCGATAGGCTGCTGCTATTCAAATGTCTATTTCACATTGGTTAAAATTCAAAAAGCAACCTGTTATCTTGGCAGCATTACAGCCTAGGCTAGCGACACCTCTTCCACAATCATCCTCAACCCCAGTGCCCCACAAGGCTGTGTTCTCAGCCTCCCACTATACTCTTTATACACCTATGACTGTGTGGCCAAATTCCCCTCCAACTCGATTTTCAAGTTTGCTGACGACCCCACCATAGTGGGTTGGATCTCAAACAATGACGAGACAGAATACAGGAATGAGATAGAGAATCTGGTGAACTGGTGCGGCAACAATAATCTCTCCCTCAATGTCAACAAAACGAAGGAGATTGTCATCGACGTCAGGAAGTGTAAAGGAGAACATGCCCCTGTCTACATCAATGGGGACAAAGTAGAAAGGGTCGAGAGCTTCAAGGTTTTAGGTGTCCAGATCACCAATAACTTGTCCTGGCGCCCTCATGCCGACATTATAGTTAAGAAAGCCCACCAACGCCTCTACTTAGAAGACTGAGGAAATTTGGCATGTCAGCCATGACTCTCTCCAACTTTTACAGATGCACCTAGAAAGCATTCTTTCTGGTTGTATCACAGCTTGGTATGGCTCCTGCTCTGCCCAAGACCGCAAAGAACTACAAAAGATCATGAATGTAGCCCAATCTGCAAACCAGCCTCCCATCCATTGACTCTGTCTACACTTCCCGCTGCCTCAGCAAAGCAGCCAGCATAATTAAGGGCCCCACGCACCCCGGACATTCTTTCTTCCACCTTCTTCCTTCGGGAAAAAGATACAAAATTCTGAGGTCACGTACCAACCGACTCAAGAACAGCTTCTTCCCTGCTGCTGTCAGATTTTTGAATGGACTTACCTTGCATTAAGTTGATCTTTCTCTACACCCTAGCTATGACTGTAACACTACATTCTGCACTCTCTCGTTTCCTTCTCTATGAACGGTATGTTTTGTCTGTATAGTGCACAAGAAACAATACTTTTCCCTGTATGTTAATACATGTGACAATAATAAATCAAATCAAATCAAACATTGTTTCAGTCTGGGTACTGGATTCACATCTGCATCTCTTTTAACTCTCTAAGCATAGCAAAAAACTACCTTTTTTTAGACAGACAATTTTACAACTGTTAGCATTTTTACAATTTTTAAATAACTTTACAAACACTAACTTCACAATAATTATTATGCTGTCATGAGTTCAAACCCCACGTCCTCATTTCAGTTTTAAAGGAGTGTCCCTTCACTCTGAGGTTGTGCCCTTGAGTTCTAGTCTCTCCCACTAGTGGAAACATCCTCCCCACGTCCACTCTATCTGGGCCTCTCAGTATTTTTATAATTCCAGTGCCCCCTGTCCCACAGGAGTCAGTCAAACTGTCATACACGTAACAGCTCCGTTCTTGCAGAGGGAGCTGATAAAGGATGCTGGGCCTGTTCCTAGAATGTGAGTTGCCTTGTGCAGCAGCAGTATCAGTGCATCAGGTCACACAGTGACAGCAGATGGAGAGCATGCTGACCGTCAAACTGTTCTTCAGCTGTTATTGTGGCAGAGCCTCAGTGCTGATTGGCCCTGGTGGTACCAGGAGCTCCGCCCTCTCGCCAAAAGGCACAGAGGCAAGAGGCTTTTGGGACCTGCTCATTCCTGAGGGAAAGGTGGTGGAGTGCTGACTAAGTGTGATGATCTCTCGGGTTTGGTTGGCTGAAGATTCGAATGGTTACATGCAGCATGGATGAATCCGAGGTAATGCACCTTATTGCTGTATTCTAATATTGGTGTTGTCTGATTGTGGTATGATTATCCACCACTCTCCAGCAAAGTGTGGAAGCTGCATTGATATCCTTTTGTTTTCCACTTTTCTGTTCCACTTTTAGGCATTCCTTCTTTCTGCTCCTCCTTAGATAAGCTAACTTTGTAACCTCAACTATCCTCTATCTTTGTAACTTCGGCATGGTGGCACAGTGGTTAGCACTGCTGCTTCACAGCGCTAGGGACCAGGGTTCAATTCCGGCCTCGGGTGAACTGTCTCCGTGGAGTCTGCACGTTCTCCCCGTGTCTGCATGGGTTTCCTCCAGGTGCTCTGGTTTCCTCCCACAGTCTGAAAGATGTGCTGGTTAGGTGCATTGGCTATGCTAAATTCTCCCTCAGTGTACCTGAACAGGCGCCGGAGTGTGGCGACGAGGGGATTTTCACAGTAACTTCATTGTAGTGTTAATGTAAGCCTACTTGTGACTAATAAATAAACTTTAAAAACTTTTAACTTCTTTTGTATCCTCTTTGTAACTTCAACGACTTGCCCCTGTCTCCTGCCTAGTATCAGCTGCTGCTCAGTAGTCCCACCCTCCCTTCTGAGAAGGTTGGGTGCTCAAACCCTACTCTAGGTAGGGACTTGCGCACATCCCCTAGTGCAGTGTTGAAGGAGTGTTGCACTGCTGGAGGTGCTGTGTTTCGGATGAGAAGTTAACCGCGTTAACCAAAGAGCTCCCAGAAAGATTCAGAATATTTTGTGGGTGACACGATAGCACAGTGGTTAGTGTTACAGTCTCACAGCGCCATTTACAACAGGTCTACGTAAGCGTTACCCAGGCGCCTTCACTGCTGAGGGGGATTTCAGAGGTGAGCACTCAGGCAGCCAGCACCCTCCACGATGTGCACTGCTCAGGAGGCACCGGAGAGCACTCGGAGCACACGGATACATTAACTATGGCCGGGAGGGGAAGTGGAGGGGAGGGAGGGGTGGAGGGGTGAGGAAGGGTCCCAGAATTGATATTTTGGGGAGAGGGGTCAGCATGGATTACCTTCCCTTCATGTCGGGGTTCTCAAGTTGTAATGTCAGGACATTAGAGCACAAAATAAATAGAGTGTGGGGTCCAGTTGAAAGTTTTGAGGCTGAGATTGATGGATCTACGCTGGGTAAGGGGATCAAAGAATGAAGAACAAATCCAGGTGCACCTGTTCCCATGTGCCCAGCGATTGGTGCATATATCGT
Organism: Mustelus asterias; assembly: GCF_964213995.1. Taxonomy (NCBI): domain Eukaryota; kingdom Metazoa; phylum Chordata; class Chondrichthyes; order Carcharhiniformes; family Triakidae; genus Mustelus; species Mustelus asterias. The sequence continues at coordinate 50,303,333 of NC_135812.1, read as the reverse complement.
CATAACAACATGACAGGCAGCACGGTGGCACAGTGGTTAGCATTGCTGCCTACAGTGCTAGGGACCCAGGTTCGATTCCTGGCTTGGGTCACTGTCTGTGTGGAGTTTGCACACTCTCCCCATGTCTGCGTGTGTTTCGTCCGGGTGCTCCGGTTTCCTCCCACAGTCCAAAGATGTGCGGGTTAGGTGGATTGGCCATGCTAAAATTGACCCTTAGCGTCAGGGGATTAGCAAATATATTAGTAAATATGTGGGGTTATGGGGCTGGTGTGGGTGGGATTGCGTTCCGTGCAGACTCGATGGGTCGAATGGCCTCCTTCTGCACTGTAGGGATTCTATAATTCTATGTAGCTAAATGGAGTTGAGATTCTGATAAGTCAGGATCTAATTGAATGATGGATCAGTCCCAAATGGCCTCATGTTCCTCAGCATAACATGAACATCTTGGATCACACTCATTGGACAAAAGGTGCATTTTTTAGAGGAATTTAGAAGTGTACTCACAAAGGACAGTATCAATGGTGACACCTGACTTATTATTAAAACCAAATTGATTGTTGAGTTTTTCTGCTGGGTTTAACAGACGAACCTGGGCATGAACAATTCCCTACACAATCTATTCTCCACATGGAATGAAGCTGAGCTAAAAGCAAGACGGGGAAATATGACTACTGGCCTGAATTGTACACTTTAAAATGGAACACCAGTAAAACAGGGAAATAGGAATTCTGGTACAAACTGTTCTTCCCTTCTGGGGATGACCTGTAGATCAACCATGATCTAATTGAATGAAGGAACAGACGGTTCCTACTGTGCCCAATATTCCCATAAAAGCTGTAACCAAAACACTGCAAACTTGCAGCAGGGCAGAAGCAGCTGTGTGGGGGGGGGCGGGGGGGCACAGTCGATGTTTTAGACCGAGTCCTTCACCAGAACTGAAGGATAAACAGAAAGGAGAGAGGGCAAGGAAAGAAATATCAAAAGCAAATGACAAAGGAGTATTGTTCCGATGATAAAACTGCTCATTTTGGGCAAATAAAATAAACTATAATAAATAAAAGGAGGAACAAAAAATAGATGAAACAGAGAAAAGGATAAGATGAGAGAGGAGGGAAAAAGCAGTAAAACTTTGATCCAAGCTGGTCTTGTCTACCTTAAAATGGAATTTCAGTTCAGATCAGTGTCTGTTATCACGGATGTCAGTCTTCAGCCAGTTCGATTCACTCCATGCGCTTTTTTAAAAGATTTGTTCATGGGGTGTGGGCATCGCTGGCAGGGCCAGCATTAATTGTCCATCCCTAATTGTGCTGAACTGATTGGCTTATTCAGCCATTTCAGAGGGGCAGTTATGAATCAACCACGTTGCTGTGGCTCTGGAGTTATGTAGGCCAGACTGAGTAAGGACGGCATACTTTGCACTCTTTGCTTCATTTATGCAAAGACTTCATTTTAAGATATTTCTGCCCGTGCAATTACATTTAAATGCTAAGCTTAAAAAAACTTAACTTGACTACATTTTAAAGCTAACTTAACCACATTTTAAGATTCAGAAGGCATGCTGGGTCAGCTGGAAACATTGACTGCTTTTTTGAAAGTACAATGCAAAGCAAAAACAGGCTTTTCATAACCAAAACAGGTTTTTATGGCCACAGCTGCAAGGATTGTTTTGGTCGTCAGAGACAGCATGTACTAAACAACTGCAATACAAGATAAGAATTAACATATAGTTTTGGAACTGGGTGTTCAGCAGTCGTCTGTTTTCGAGATCTGTTCAGTTTGTTCTGAGTGCTGTTTTGATCAGTACAGGACTGGCATGTATATATATATGGCAATGACCATCTCCATCAAGAGAGAATCGATGGCATTACCATTGCTGAATCCCCCACTATCTACATCCTGGAAGTTACCATTGATCAAAAACTGAACTGGACCAGCCATATAAATGCTGTGGCTACCACAGCAAGTCAAAAGCTAGGAATTCTGCAGTGAGTAACTCACCTCCAGATTTCCTGAAGTTTGTCCACCATCTACAAGGCACGAGTCAGGAGTGTGATGGAATACTCTCCACTTGCCTGGATGGGTGCAACTCCAACAACACTCAAGGTCAACACCATCCAGAACAAAGCAGGCCAATTAATTGGCACCCCATCCACCACCTTCGACAGGGGCGGCACGGTGGCACAGTGATTAGCACTGCTGCCTCACCGCAGTCTGAGGGACCCGGGTTCAATTCTGGCCTCGGGTGACTGTGTGGAGTTTGCACGTTCTCCCTGTGTCTGCGTGGGTTTCCTCTGGGTGCTCCGGTTTCCTCCCACAGTCTAAAGATGTGCTGGTTAGGTTGATTGGCCATGCTAAATTGACCCTAGTGTCAGGGGGATTAGGACTGTAAATATGTGGGGTTACGGGAATACGGCCTGGGTGGGATTGTGGTCTGTGCAGACTCAATGGGCCGAATGGCCACCTTCTGCACTATAGGGAATCTTTGAAATCTATTCTATGAATTCATTCCCTCCATCACTGAGGCTCGGTGACAGCAGTGTGTGCCATCTCCAAGATGCATTGCAGGAACTCACCAAGGCTCCTTAGGTAGCACCTTCCAAACCCACGACCCCTACCATCTAGAAGGATGAGAGCAGCAGATACCTGGGAACACCACCGTCTGGAGGTTCCCCATCCTGACTTGGAAATATATCAGCTGTTCCTTCACTCTCACTGGGACAAAATCCTGGAACTCCCTCCCTAACAGCATTGTGGGTGTTCCTACACCTCATGGACTGCAGTGGTTCATGAAGGGGGCTCACCACCACCTTCTGAATGGCAATTAGGGACGGGCAATAAATGCTGGCCTGGCCAGCAACATCCACATCGCAAGAATGAACAAAAAAAACCCACTTGCGATATTGCTGATAGTCCTTGGGTGTTAGTTATAGTGGAAAATGGCAGGACCATTGGAATTGGAAATTTTATTTTGGAAGTTTTGAGCCAAGAACGTTTTCTTCTGCCAAGTTCTCAGTCTCTTCATTTGTGCCAGTTTTCCATCTGCTCCATCTGCCCAGCACTCCCCTTTAATGAGCTGGTGAGGCTGCGCCACATTTCTGCTCCTTCTCAATGTTGCTGCAACACTCATGTCGTTTACCAAATAATGCCGGCAAGCTCCAGTCACGTTGGGGCTTGTCAGTGAGGACAGTGGGGAGACAGTGGCTCAATGGTAATGGACTCATAATCCAGAGGCCTGATTCCTCTGGATTCTGGTTCAAATCCCACAGTAGCTGGTAGAATTTAAATGGAATTAGTTGAAAGCTAGGCTGAGTAATGGTAACCCTGATACTATCATTAACTGTTATAAAAATCCAAAGGTTCACTAATGTCCTTTAAGGAAGGAAATCTGTTGTCGTTACCTGGTCTGGCCTACATGTGACTCCAGCAATGACGACTAGGGGATTTTCACAGTAACTTCATTGCAGTGTTAATGTGAGCCCACTTGTAACTAATAAACTTTAACTTTAACTCTTCGCTGATCTTGAGGGCAATTAGGGATGGGCAACAACTGCTGGCCTCATCAGTGATCTCACAACTGACGAATGAATAAGAGAGTGACTAGTCTCCCTGATTCCTGGCCTGAGGTCAAAGCTGGAGCCTCAGAGTGAAACTGTGTAAACAGTCTTATTGGGTCTACTGGATTTGACAGTTAGCAATGCTGTTCCAATTCCACTTCTTCTCCTGCAGCTAGTGACAGCAGTGTGTGCCATCTCCAAGATGCATTGCAGGAACTCACCAAGGCTCCTTAGGTAGCACCTTCCAAATCCACGACCCCTACCATCTAGAAGGATGAGAGCAGCAGATACCTGGGAACACCACTGTCTGGAGATTGGGCGGCACGGTAGCACAGTGGTTAGCACTGCTGCTTCACAGCTCCAGGGTCCTGGGTTCGATTCCCGGCTCGGGTCACTGTCTGTGTGGAGTTTGCACATTCTCCTCGTGTCTGCGTGGGTTTCCTCTGGGTGCTCCGGTTTCCTCCCACAGTCCAAAGATGTGCGGGTTAGGTTGATTGGCCAGGTTAAAAAATTGCCCCTTAGAGTCCTGGGATGTGTAGGTTAGAGGGATTAGCGGGTAAAATATGTGGGGGTAGGGCCTGGGTGGGATTGTGGTCGGTGCAGACTCGATGGGCCGAATGGCCTCCTTCTGCACTGTAGGGTTTCTATGATTTCTATGAAAGGCAGACTTTTGTCCATTTCCATAGCTAGTAATTCCTGGAACAGGTCGCTAGTCTGTCACCAGGGGTTTATAGCTTGAGGCGGTGTCACTCCACATCAAGGGTGGTTGACCAGGAGTCTCTCCCGCTCCCGTCAGCCACTGGTGTGTTTGGAAGGATTTGCAGGTTGATACTTGGCCTGTTTGGCCCTGTTACGAACGCACCTTCCATGGCCGTCAAGTCTGGGGAGGGACTCGAACCCCGAGCTTCTGGCTACCACTGGCTCTCCACATCATGACCACTGCACCACCAGACCTCCTTTTAAAAATGCTGTTGCTAGTCCCCTAATCAAAGACCTGGACTGGCTAGAATGAGAATTCACATCCCCTCAGGGAGGTTAGATAATTGGAATTCCAATTAGAAATCAGAAAAAAATCCAAGTGTCCGTCGATTATCACAACACATCTGGCTTGCTAATGTCCTTTAGATAAAAGCAAACTTGCTGTCCTGGCCCTGGATATTGTCCACGTCTTGTTGCATTTGGACATGGACTGCTTTAGTATCTGAGTCGCGAATGGTGCTGAACATTGCACTGTGTTTTGTCAGTGTTACCGTCTTGTATATCAGCAAGGTATTGTTATCTATTCACCTGGGCAACAGTTACATAAACTTATCATTCATGTTAGAATATAAAACAGAATCGATTCCAGCTTTCTGTTAGGATCAGTGCCTGGGAGGACAAACCTCTGAGTGACATGATGGAATATTCCAGAAAACACGAATGCTGATCTATTCATGTCTGACAGTTGTGTGACTGCACTCTGATCAGGACATGGGAGCCAGCATTGAAGCAGGAGTGATTGAATGGGACCAGAGATACAGTGCCATTCATCAGTAAAAACCCAGCCATGCAGTATTGATGGGATTCACAACCTTGGCCTCCCAGCAGCTGTGTAAAAACCCAGCAGAGTTAACCCCCACTGTGTAAAAACCCAGCAGAGTTAAACCCCACTGTGTAAAAACCCAGCAGAGTTAAATCCCACTGTGTAAAAACCTAGCAGAGTAAAACCCCACTGTGTAAAAACCCAGCAGAGTAAAACCCCACTGTTAAAACCCAGCAGAGTAAAACCCCACTGTTAAAACCCAGCAGAGTTAAACCCCACTATGTAAAAACCCAGCAGCGAATTAAACCCCACTGTGTAAAAACCCATCAGTGAATTAATCCCCAGTGTAAAACCCAGCAAAGATTGAAACCCCACTGTGTAAAACCCAGTAGAGAGTTAAACTCCTCTGTGTAAAAACCCAGCAGAGTTAAACCCCACTGTGTGAAAACCCAGCAGAGTTAAACCCTACTGTGTAAAAATACAGGTGAGTTAAATCCCACTGTGTAAAAATACAGGTGAGTTAAATCCCACTGTGTAAAAACCCAGCAGAGAATTAAACCCCACTGTGTAAAAACCCAGCAGAGTTAAACCCCACTGTGTAAAAACCCAGCAGAGAGTTAAACCTCACTGTGTAAAAACCCAGCAGAGAGTTAAACCCCACTGTGTAAAAACCCTGCAGAGAGTTAAACCCCACTATGTAAAAAATTTAGAGCGTTGCATTGCATTGTGTAAACACAGCAGTATTTTGCCCTGTGCAATTTATTCAGATACTATTTCCTCATTAAGCCACTCTTTTGATTCTGTGTGTCTCATTGAGCAGAGAATCAATACATTATTCTTCACCTTATTCCACTGCTGGGGCTAGTCACAAGGTCATTGCCAGAGACAAAATCAATATCTTGTTTAAAAGGATCAACTATGTAAATTGATAGAAAAAGAATCATCCCTTTGCTTCATCCCCCAATGTTAACCCTGTACACAGAGCTCTGAAGACTGGGAAATGCTGCTAGTTAAAAGTGTCTCTGTATCAGCCAGCTTTATTAATGAGTGAATCACCGTGACGTGCCCTCCTAGCTGGATGGAGGCTCAGCCAAGCAGTTTACTGGCTAGTTGCCCATCCGGCAAAGAATTGGGCCCTGCTTTTTCTATGAGGCTGCCTTAAGAAGCGAACACAGTGGCCTGTTTAAAACGTTGATCAAAGTAAAGCCATTCTGAAAGCATTCACCATTTAGGAATCAAAGTACCAGGACAGGTCTTTCATTGAAAATTCATTTCTAGATTCTGCTTGTCCAGAATGCAGTTGCCACAGTCCAGTCTTTGATTTGATTTGATTTATTATTGTCACATGTATCAGTATACAGTGAAAAGTATTGTTTCTTGCGTGCTATACAGACAAAGCATACCGTACATAGAGAAGGAAACGAGAGAGTGCAGAATGTAGTGTTATGGTCACAGCTAGGGTGTAGAGAAAGATCAACTTAGTGCGAGGTAAGTCCATTCAAAAGTCTGATGGCAGCAGGGAAGAAACTGAGTCAGTTGGTACCTGACCTCAATCAGAGTTTAAGTTTATTTATTAGTGTCACAAGTAGGCTTACATTAACACTGCAATGAAGTTACTGTGAAAACCCCCTAGTTCCCACACTCTGGGGCCAGTTCGGGTACACTGAGGGAGAATTTAGCACGGCCAATGCATCTAACCAGCACGTCTTTCGAATTGTGGGAGGAAACCGGAGCACCCGGAGGAAATCCACTCCGATACGGCAGAGAACGTGCAGACTCCACACAGACAGTGACCCAAGCTGGGAATCAAACCTGGGTCCCTGGTGATGTGAGGCAGCAGTGCTAACCACTGTGCCACCAAGCGTGAGGGTGCTGAGGAGGGATGAGCTTCGCAGGTTGATTCGTCTTGTCTTGTTAAAATGTGAATGGCCGGAATTAACTCCTCTTTGCTCTATTTCCCCCGCAGGACTCTATGCAGTTGAACCAGTACAGGCTGAAGACAGAGATCGGAAAGGTAAATGCTCGATTTGCGAGTTAGCATTAAGTTAATCTCAACCCAACAGCAAGAATTGGAAATGTTGCTCTCCTGTATCCCTATCCCTCATTACATATGGTTTTCAGATTGAGTACATTTTCTTTTATATTTGCTTTCTGGGATATCAGCAATGGTGTCCTGAGTAAGTGGTGGGGAAATTTACAGAGGGTTTCGAGAGTTAACTACAGGCCTGGATTTTCCAGATATTCCGACCATTTTTTCTGATGTCAACTCACAAATGTTCTTGAATTCAATTTGACAATTTTACTTTATTGGGACTCGAACTCACTGCTAGATACTCATCTAACCGTAGAGTTTTGGATCACAGAATGGTTACAAGAATGCAGAAAAAGTAAGGAAAAGGACACTTCAACGTACAAATTTCCCACTGAAATGACAGATGTGGAGAAAATAAAGCTCCATTGAGAGAAGAGCTATGAGATAGGATTAATTAATGACCTCATAGTGAAGGCATCCCTCGGTAGCAGTGATCATAATATGATTGAATTTTACATTCAGTTTGAGGGAGAGAAGAGTGGGTCCAAGACTAGTGTTTTAAACTTAAACAAGGGCAATTATGAGGACATGAAAGCAGAGCTAGCCAAAGTGAACTGGCAAATTAGGTTATTAGGGTGTCTTGTAGCGTAGTGGATAGCATTCCTGACACTGAGCCACAATCCCTGAGGGCGAGTCCCACCGCAGGACTTGATGGCCAAAAGAAGGTGCATTCATAACGTGGCCAAAGAGTTCAGTATCAAGCTGCAAAATCCTTCCAACATTCGCCAATGGGAGGGGGTAAGAGCAGAGAGACTGGTCAGCTGTACTTGGTGTGCAGTGGCGCCCCTCAAGCTACAAGCCTCAGGCTAGTGACGTGTTCCAGGATAAAACTAGCTGCGGAAACCAATGAAAGTCTGCCTTGTGCGCCACAAGGTGTGAGAAGAAAAATAACAACCACAATAGGTCAGTAGGGTGGCACAGTGATTAGCTCTGCTGCCTCACAGCACCAGGGACCTGGGTTCGATTCCCAGCTTGGGTCACTGTTTATGCGGAGTCTGCACGTACTCCCCCGTGTCTGCGTGAGTTTCCTCCGGGTTCTCCGGTTTCCTCCCACATTCTGAAAGACGTGCTGGTTAGGGTGCATTGGCCATGCTAAATTCTCCCTCAGTGTACCCAAACAGGCGCCGGAGTGTGGTGACTAGGGGATTTTCACAATAACTTCATTGCAGTGTTAATGTAAGCCTACTTGTGACACTAATAAATAAACTTTAAACTTTAAAACTTTTAAACTTTAAAGAGATGTAATGGCAGTTATTTCAGAACACATAGAATAGATACACTTCCAACAAAAAAAGAAAACTATCCATCATAGAAACCCTACAGTGCAGAAAGAGGCCATTGGGCCCATCGAGTCTACACCGACCACAATCCCACCCAGGCCCTACTCCCATATCCCTACATATTTACCCGCTAATCCCTCTAATTTACACATCTCAGGACACTAAGGGGCAATTTTTTAGCATGGCCAATCAACCTAACCCGCACATCTTTGGACTGTGGGAGGAAACCGGAGCACCCGGAGGAAACCCACACAGACACGAGGAGAATGTGCAAACTCCACACAGACAGTGACCCAAGCCGGGAATCGAACCCAGGTCCCTGGAGCTGTGAAGCAGTAGTGCTAACCACTGTGCTACCGTGCCGCCCTAAATTGCCCCTTAGTGTCCCAAGATGTGTAGGTTAGGGAGGTCAGTGGGATAAATATGTGGGGTTATGGGGATGTGGCCAGAGTAAGATGCTCTGTTGGAGATTCGGTACAGACTTGATGGGCCATGGTTAATTTAAAGAACTCTATGCATGGTTAATTTAAAGAAGTTAAAGATAGTATCAAACTTAAGCTGACAAGTTTCCAGGACCTGACGGACTTCATTCTTGGTTCTGAAAAGAAGTAGCGAGGGAGATAGTTGATGCAATGGTTTTAATTTTTTAGAATTCCCTTGATTCAGGGAATGTTGGACAATAGCAAACTTAACTCCTTTATTCAAAAAGAGAGGGAGACAGAAAGCAGGAAACTACAGGCCAGTTAACCTAACAGCTGTCATAGGGAAAATGTTTTCCATTATTAAAGTTGTTATAGCAGAGCATTTGAAAGAATTCACGGTAATCAGGCAGAGTCAATCCAGTTTTGTGAAAGGGAAATTATGTTTAACCAACTTACTTCTTTGAAGAAGTAATGAATATCTGCTGTGGATAAAGGCGATGAACTGTCCTTGGATCATAGAACCATTGAATTCCAACAGTGCAGAAGAGGGCCATTCGGCCCATCAAGTCTGTACCGAATCTCCAACAGAGCATCTTACTCTGGCCACACCCCCATAACCCCACATATTTATCCCACTGACCTCCCTAACCTACACATCTTGGGACACTAAGGGGCAATTTAGCACGGCCAATCCACTTAAACTGCACATCTTTGGACTGTTGGAGGAAACCAGAGCACCTGGAGGAAACCCACACAGACACGGGGAGAATGTACAATCTCCTCACAGGCAGGCACCCCAAAGGCCGGAATTAGGCTTACATTAATGAAGTTACTGTGAAAATCTCCTAGTCGCCACACTCCGGGTACACTGAGGAGAATTTAGCATGGCCAATGCACCTAACCAGCACACCACTCGGACTGTGGGAGGAAACCGGAGGAAACCCACGCAGATACGGGGAGAACATGCAAACCCCAACAGACAATGACCCAAGCCGGGAATCGAACCCGAGTCACTGGCGCTGTGAGGCAGCAGTGCTAACCATTGTGCCACCATGCCACCCTAAAAGACTCAGGGAAAGGTCTAGTATTAGGGTCTGGTACGTAAAGGGTTAATGTGGGGCTGAGAACACAGTGATGTAAGAAGGCACATGACCCAGAGTGAGGGTCAGCCTAGAGATGGACAGAGATGTGTAAAGACCAAGGATTGAGTCAGCTTCATCCTTGTACTGTATATGTTAACAGTTATGGGGTGTTGATAAAGACTTGCTATTAATATATTTGTATAATGTACAAAGTCTACTTCATGGCGTCCACAGCAGAATTCTCCAGTTGGAGCTGATGGAATGAAAGGGACAGTGGGAACATGGAATTAGCAGAGTGATGGTGTACAGTTGCTTTGGAGACTGGAGGAAGTTTACGGGTGGAGGTTCCCCAGGTCTCAGTGTGAGGACCCCTGCTTTCCTTAACCTAGAATAACGATCGGGTGCAAAAGGCACAATGACAACATGGCACAAAACTTGCAATAAAGTGAACAGTGGGGAGGATAGTGCAGAACTTCAGAAGGAGACAGACAGGTTGGTGGAGTGGGCGAGCGAGTGGCAGATGAAACTTAATGTTGAGAAATGTGATTCATTTCAGAGAAAGAATGCAGAGAGATAATTTGTGTAATAATCGATGGAGGTGGCAGGGCTGTTCATAAAACCGACAAGAGTTCTGAGCTTTATAAATAGACGTACAAAGAACAAAAGCAAGGCATTTATCGTGAACCTTTCTAGAAGGTTTGGCCTCAGCTGGAGTCTTTTGTCCAGTTTCTTGGCTACGCACTTTAGGAAGGATGTGAAGGCTTTAGAAAGAGTGCAGGAAGGATTTCCAGAAGTGTTTCCCGGCATGAGAGAGTTCGATTACATGGATAGGTTGGTGAAGCCAGGACTGTCCACGTTCGAGAACAGGACAAGAGGAGATTTGATAGAGGAGTTCAAAACCAAGAGGGGATCAGGAAAGAGAAGATAGAAAGAAACTGTTCCCATTGAGGGAAGAAAAACCAAGAACCACAGGACATTTGTGTAAGGTCACCTAAAGGACCAATGATGACACAAAGACATTTTTAAAAAACACAGCGAGTGGTTAGGATCTGGAATGCACTGTTTGAGTGTGGTGGAGACAGATTCACACAGTGAGTGGTTAGGATCTGAAATACACTGTCTCAGAATGTGCAGGAGGGAGATTCACACTGTGAGTGGTTAGGATCTGGAATGCACTGTGTGAGAGTGTGGTAGAGACAGATTCAGACAGCGAGTGGTTAGGATCTGGAATGCACTGTGTGAGAGTGTGGTAGAGACAGATTCACACAGTGAGTGGTTAGGATCTGGAATGCACTGTGTGAGAGTGTGGTAGAGACAGATTCAGACAGCGAGTGGTTAGGATCTGGAATGCACTGTGTGAGAGTGTGGTAGAGACAGATTCAGACAGCGAGTGGTTAGGATCTGGAATGCACTGTGTGAGAGTGTGGTAGAGACAGATTCAGACAGCGAGTGGTTAGGATCTGGAATGCACTGTGTGAGAGTGTGGTAGAGACAGATTCAGACAGCGAGTGGTTAGGATCTGGAATGCACTGTGTGAGAGTGTGGTAGAGACAGATTCACACAGTGAGTGGTTAGGATCTGGAATGCACTGTGTGAGAGTGTGGTAGAGACAGATTCACACAGTGAGTGGTTAGGATCTGGAATGCACTGTCTGAGAGTGTGGTGGAGACAGATTCACACAGTGAGTGGTTAGGATCTGGAATGTACTGTCTGAGAGTGTGGTGGAGACAGATTCACACAGTGAGTGGTTAGGATCTGAAATACACTGTCTGAGAATGTGCAGGAGGCAGGTTCCATCATGGAATTGGGTAAAGACCTGAACATTGAGATTTGCAAGGCTACAAGGAAAGGGCTTGGGGAGTTGGGTGAGCTGATTCGTTCTTACAGAGAGCTAGCAAGGACACTTCTGGCTGAATGTCCCCCTTCTGTGTTGTAACCATTCTATGATTCTATTCTACGATTCTGAGACCAGGGACTGGAAATTTCCCAATTTGTTAGAACCCTTTCTGTGCCTCATCGTCTCTGAGGCGGAATCACAGAAGGAAACTTCCGGGAAAGACCGATATCCATCACATCCGAGTCCCAGCTTCATTCCTAGTCCTTACTGAGAAAGCCCATGGATTCACAGCCCTTAACTTTATAAATATCACATTGAGTAAATAACCTTTTTGTTAGTATTGTTGAAGCTCACATGTTTTCTCTTCAGTTGTATTGTTTACTATTTATCAATGACTAACTCGGGCTCTGAACCATTGACAGGGCTCCTACGGTGTTGTGAAGCTGGCCTACAATGAAAATGACGACAAGCATTATGTGAGTAAACTCAAGATTCTTCTCATGCGAGCCTTGTTCTTTGATGACAGTCAGTGATTGCCTTTGCAGGAATGCAGTTGGCTGGGAGTGGGGTGGAGATTCCCTGTGTGGTGTTAACAGGGTGATAGCAGCCTCACTGTCCTGTTAATACCAGCGCTGTCTGTTACCACGGCCATTTTGAAAGGGGCCCCCACCATTAAAAAGTCTGTTTCAGGCTCTGTTTTAAAATGGAATTACTTTCTTTTTAATTCATTTTTACAGGATGTGGGAGTCGCTGGCTGGGTCAGCATTTATTGTCCATCTCTAACTGCCCTCCATTTCCAGCTTGGAGGGGATCCAGAGGAGGTTCACAAGAATGATCCCAGAAGTGAAGGGTTTGCCATACGAGGAGTGGTTGTGGAGTCTCGGTCTATACCCGATGGAGTTTGGCTGGATGAGGGGGGATCTAATTGAAACTTACAAAATACTGAGAGGCCTGGATAGAGTGGATGTGGAGAGGATGTTTCCACTAGTGGGAGAGACTAGAACTTGAGGGCACAACTTCAGAGTGAAGGGATGCCCCTTTAAAACTGAGATGAGGAGGAACTTCTTCAGTCAGAGTGTGGTGAATCTGTGGAACTCATTGCCACAGAGCGCTGTGGAGGCCAGGTCATTGGGTGTCTTTAAGACAGAGATAGATAGATTCTTGAAAGAATAAGGGGAGAAGGCAGGAGAATTGGGATGCAAATCATATTAGTGATGATTGATTGGTGGAGCAGGCTTGATGGGCTGAATGGCCTAATTCTGTTCCTATATCCTATGGCAGTTGAGAGTCAACCACATTGCTGTAGGTCTGGAGTCGCAAGTAGGCCAGACCAGGTAAGGACGGCAGATTTCTTTCCCTAAAGGACATTCGTGAACCAGATGGGTTTTTCCGACAATCGACAATGGTTTCATGGTCATCAGTAGATTCTTAATTATGGATTTTTATTGAATTCAGATTTCACCATCTGCCATTGTGGGATTCGAACCCGGGTCCCCAGATCTCACCCTGGGTCCCTGGATTACTAATTCAGTGACAACATCACTACACCACTGTAATGACTTCAATCAGGCCATTGAGGTTGGCCTATTGGAGTATGAACTCCCTGATTAAGGATCCAATTGATGGGCCAATCAGGGAGTCTTTGCCTTGTATTTAACTGGGAGTGTCAGTTCCTCTGGCACCCTGGAGGTAGACTGCTAATTGCTCGCACTTGTATATAAAGGGAATTTGATGAAGGGACTTCTGCCTCCGCAGACTTATTACAGCCACCACCTCCCCTAAATCAGGGACATATAATATAAAAAGGATCTTGGTTGCCACATTGCCCATTCTAACCCATTCCACGAGTGATTGGTGAAAATAAATAAGAATCAAAAAGAGAGAATGTTATCCAAAGGGGAGCAGGAGTCAGTAAATCAGGAAGGTTATTTATACTAGCAGATGAGTCAGTTAGCAGAGAGCACCAATGGGATCACCACCCAAAGAATGAAGAAAAAGGTTAGTTTTTAAAACATTTTACACTGAGTTGTTAGACGTCTTTCCTGATGTGACTGCAATCTGGGTACAGGAGCTTTGCCCACCTGGTGTGACTGCCAATCTGGAAATCCTGAGAAGGGCTGGACCACTGGCTTTTCATGTGTTGCTCAAGACAAGGGCTCTGGATCCCAGAGACAATCGATTGTCTCTCGGATCCATTGCTCCCACTTTCAGTAATCCAGGGGATTCCCTGAAGAATTGGTCCCATGGACCCATCAGTGTAAAATCGAAAAAGCAGGAAGTATCCCGCAGATCTAGCAGCATCTGCGGAGAGAGAAATAGGAATTAATGTTTCAGGTCTGTGATGTTTCTTTAGAATTTCAGAGTTGCAGCAGCTGCAGTATTTTGCTTTTGTATTAAAGCCTATCGCAGGGTTCCATTCACTTTAGTGAGGGCACCATGAACCTTTGAGATCCCTCCTTGGTTTTTCTCCTGCTGAAACAGAGAATGGTCCCAGTATTCCTGCCTGCCAAACATGGGTCAGATATTCCTGCTCCTACTCCGGGGTTTATTGGATCATCAACCCCCGGCAACGCCACCTTCCCAATTCTAAACCAGAACCAATCTGATAGCAGAGGAGGTAGGGCCAGGATCGGAGCTGTTATATTGCGGCATTTGAACATCATCAAGAAATTTGAGACTTTGTCAGGAACTAAAGATATTTCTTGATAAGAGAAACTTAGGTACAGGAGGGTTGCAGCTCCGGGCTGCCCTGGAGCAGAGCTCCAGTCCTTACACACTTACAACATGGCTTCCCGATGATTATGTCTGAGAGAGGACTCCACCATCTGGAGTGATCAATCTCTGTGTTTCCATTGGTCTCTCAAGTCAGGTGATTCGCTTCTGCTGTATTGTCCTAAGCGACAGATAGACAGACACCACATACACACCAGGAGATAGGCCTGTTTTAGGACACACCAGGAGATAGGCCTGTTTTAGGACACACCAGGAGATAGGCCTGTTTTAGGACACACCAGGAGATAGGCCTGTTTTAGGGGTTTATTAGCTTTGTAAACCTCTCCTATTTTGTAACTGACGGATCGCCCAGGAACAACTACTTTTGTCAAATGATATTCTGCTGGATAAGTAGGGTTTTATACCATGTGGTGCATGGTGTATTATCCTGCTGCTAAGGTGAGCTGTGAGTAATTAACTCGCCCTTATGAAGGTCTAACCTCTAGATGCTGTAAACTGACAATGTTTCAAAGTCACCTTGGGTGCACACGCACACACAGGCACGTACATATGCAAACACATATTTGAGCACACACATTCATGCACACACATGTACACACACTCATACACATACATATGCTCTTGTGCGTACACACACACTCGTTCACACACCCAAACACTCGTTCAGACATACACTCATGCATACACATGTACACAAATTCGTGCACACATATACATGCACATGCGTACACACACTCGGCCATATACGCACACATATATTCGTGCACGCATATTTTACACACATTCGCACACACATTCCAAAGCGTGTAACGGAGTGTACAATGTGCATGCTTTGGGTACCGTTCAGTGCAGCAGCCATGCCGGGGCGTAGCTTAAATTAGCATCTTACAATTGAAAGTAAAAATGAAATTAATGCAGCAATTGTTTGCTGCTTAGTTTTGGAATGAGGTGTGCATGGTGGCACAGTGGATAGCACTGTTGCCTCACAGCCAGGGACCCGAGTTCAAATACGGCTTGGGTCACTGTGTGGAGTTTGCACGTTCTCCCTGTGTCTGCGTGGGTTTCCTCCGGGTGCTCCGGTTTCCTCCCACAGTCTGAAAGACGTGCTGGTTAGGTGCATTGACCCGGACTGTGGCGACCAGGGGAATTTCACAGTAACTTCATTGCAGTGTTACTGTAAGCCTTACTTGTGACTAATGAATAAACTTTACTTTTTACTGAAGCACACAGAGATAGCTCACCCAGCTCACCTCAGTAACACGGGACTGGATTTAGTGGGGTTAACGGGGGTCCCACCAATCAGATTGAAGTTGGGAGGCAAACCTACTTTGCTGGGCAGTGGGACCCAGAGCTGCCTCTCATCAGCAACAGCCGTGTTTTGGTGAGGAGCAGACAGCTACAGGACAGGTCATTGCTGGTAGATTTGGAAATGCAGATAAAGGCTCTTAATTGGCCACTGAAATGGCTGAACTGGGCTCTGAGCATTTGCCACCTTCACTCCCACTGGCAAGGTGAAATTGTGGCAGGAGCTACGGGTACATCACCCACTGGCTTCCCGCACTGATTTATGGACCGCTTCACCTCCCAGCCATTCCCAAAGGACCGGTAAAATCCAACCCCAACTGGAACCTCCTACACGTTTCCAAATGACGTCCGCTCTCCACCCGGGAGCAGAGACCTACGGGGGCCTGATATGTGCTATTGACAGAGGCTGGCACAGTCTGACAAACTGTTCCCAGCCAGAGGGTGATGGGGTCTGGCACAGATTCTAATCACACTGCGTATCTCTGCTGCCACCAATTTGAATGATTTCTAAAAGAGAAGATTTGCTTTCTGCAGAAGATAATCATAGAATTCTACAGTGCAGAGGCCATTCAACCCATCAAGTCTGCACTGACCACAATCCCACCCAGGCCCTATCCCCATGCATTTACCCTAGCTAGTTCCCCTGACACTAAGGGGCAATTCAGCATGGCCAATCAACCTAACCTGCACACCTTTGAGTATGGGAAGAAACCAGAGCGCCGGGGGGAAACCCACGCAGACACAGAGAGAATGTGCAAACTCCACACAGACAGTGACCCACCCAGGTCCCTGGAACTGTGAGGCAGCAATGCTAACCACTGTGCCACCGTACCACCTGAATAGAAAGATCTCAGAATAAAGCAGATATATGGTTTGTGGAGAAAGAATATTGTTCCAAACATTTGTCTGATACAGTGATTGATACTTCTTTGATCACCATCTCGGAACGATCCTTACCTTTCTTATCTTTCAGAGTAAAATGTGAGGCTTCTTTGAATTTTCCTTGGCCGTCATCACATCTCCAGAAGGATAATTAGCACTGGGGACGAGACAGCTCAGATTCACCAGACTGGGAGCAGGAGATAAAGAATTAAATTATGAGGACAGATTGCATAACTGTGTCTCTCATTCCCCAGAGTTCAGGCAGTTGGAAGTGTTTATAAAATGATAAATGCATTCAATAGGATCGGTACAGACAAGCTAGTGGGGGAATTGGGAACAAGACAACATAAATCTCCGAGTTAGAGTTACGTCATTTCAGAAAGAGATGAGCAAGTGGCTTTTTCTCCCATTTTGTTGAAATATGGAACTCTATTCCCAAAAGAAATTGATAGGTTTTTACAAAAGCTAAATACTGCGGATGCTGGAAATCTGAAACAAAAACAGAAAATGCTGGTCTGGCAGCATCTGTGGCGAGAGAATAGAGTTTTGAGTAAGGATAAATAATGCCAAGTAGGATAAATGGAGGGGATGTACAGGCGAACCGTGATCTGTACTTATGTGAGGATAACAGTCTATATACCATTTAATAATCTAATATAATATAATAATAACTTAATAATATTAGTCCAGAAACTCAGCTAATGTTCTGGGGTCCCGGGTTTGAATCCCACCAGAGCAGATGGTGGATTTTGAATTCAATAAAAATCCTGGAATTAAGAATCTACTGATGACCATGAAACCATTGTCGATTGTTGGAAAAACCCATCTGGTTCACTAATGTCCATTAGGGAAGGAAACCTGCCGCCCTTACCTGGTCTGGCCTACATGTGACTCCAGAGCCACAGCAATGTGGTTGACTCTCAACTGCCCTCAGGCAACTAGGGATAGGCAATAAATGCTGGCCAGCCAGCGACACCCATGTCCCACGAATAAATGTTTTAAATAATCCAGAGAGCAACAACTGTTCCTTTAGCTCTGACAAACGGTCATCCAGACTCGAAACGTTGGCGCTATTCTCTTCCCACAGAGGCTGTCAGATTTTCCAGCATTTCGTGTTTTTGTTTCAGATTCCAACATCGGGGTAATTTGCTTTTAACTTTTCATTGGGCCTCAAAATGAGAACAGTGGGTGGGAATTTCCTCCCTCTCCGCGGTGTACTTTGCAGAGCTGGAAGCTGGCGCACTGCTCGCTGGCAGCGGCGGGATCTTATGGTCCCGTCGTTCTCAACATGGTTTCCCAATGAATGCATCCCTCACTGCTGGGAAACCTGCGGGGGGTGGGGTGGGGGCTGGATGTGGGGTGCACAGTAAGATCTACCAGCGTAAATGGCAGCAAGATTTCAGTTAGTGAGTCAGTGTGTAATTGTAATGAGTGAATGGGCAATCCACAGCTGGAATAAGAGGAATGATCAGGTTAGGATGTGTATTTATTTTTGCTGAATTTATACAACTTTTTTGCCAGGTGGGGAGAGAATCAACATGCCGCATTGGTGATGCAGACTTACTGAGTGAGCAATATGGTTAGGGTCTGCCCATGCTGGTAGCGTTACAAAAGAATATTTCAAAGAACAAAGAAAATTACAGCACAGGAAAAGGGCCTTCGGCCCTCCAAGCCTGCACCGACCCTGCTGCCTGACTTAACTAAAACCCCCTACGCTTCCGGGGACCATATCCCTCTATTCACATCTCATTCATGGACTTGTCAAGACGCCCCTTAAAAGTCACGACCGTATCCGCTTCCACTACCTCCCCCGGCAACGAGTTCCAGGCACCCACCACTCTCTGTGTAAAGAATCTGCCTCGTACATCTCTTTTAAAACTTGCCCCTCGCCCCTTAAACCTATGCCCCCTAGTAATTGACTCTTCCACCCTGGGAAAAAGCTTCTGACTATCCACTCTGTCCATGCCTCTCATAATCTTATAGACTTCTATCAGGTCTCCCCTCAACCTCCGTTGCTCCAGTGAGAACAAACCAAGTTTCTCCAACCTCTCCTCATAGCTAATCCCCTCCATACCAGGCAACATCCTGGTAAATCTTTTCTGTACCCTCTCCAAAGCCTCCACATCCTTCTGGTAGTGTGGCGACCAGAATTGAACACTATATTCCAAGTGCGGCCTCACTAAGGTTCTATAAAGTGTCAACATGACTTGCCAATTTTTAAACTCAATATCCCGGCCGATGAAGGCAAGCATGTCGTATGCCTTCTTGACTACGTTCTCCACCTGCATTGCCACTTTCAGTGACCTGTGTACCTGTACACCCAGATCCCTTTGCCTATCAATACTCCTAAGGGTTCTGCCATTTACTGTATATTTCCTATCTGAATTAGACCTTCCAAAATGCATTACCTCACATTTGTCCGGATTAAACTCCATCTGCCATCTCTCCGCCCAAGTCTCCAACTGATCTATATCCTGCTGTATCCTCTGATGGTCCTCATCGCTATCCGCAAATCCACCAACCTTTGTATTGTCTGCAAACTTACTAATCAATCCAGTTACATTTTCCTCCAAATCATTACAAACAGCAAAGGTCCCAGTGCTGATCCCTGAGGAATGCCACTTGTCACAGCTCTCTATTCAGAAACGCACGCTTCCACTGCTACCCTCTGTCTTCTTTGACTGAGCCAGTTTTGTATCCACCTTGCCAGCTCACCTCTAATCCCATGCGACTTCATCTTCTGCACCAGTCTGCCATGAGGGACCTTGTCAAAGGCCTTACTGAAGTCCATGTGGACAACATCCACTGCCCTACCCTCATCAATCATCTTCGTCATTTCCTCGAAAGTTGACATTTCCTTAAGTAAAGCACAGGCTTCCTCCATACTCTGCCTGAAGGCAGGTCCAGCCCACAGCACGGTGACTCACCCAGGGGTAGACCCAAAGAGGCAGCTCCCAAATCCAGCCGGAACAAGGACCAATCTTAAAGTAAAGTTTATTTATTAGTCACAAGTAGGCTTACATTAACACTGCAATGAAGTTAGTGTGAAAATCCCCTAGTTGCCACACTCCGGCGCCTGTTCTGGTACAATGAGGGAGAACTCAGCATGGCCAATGCACCTAATCAGCAGAGTCAGTGCAGTGTTGAACAGAGCTGTGTGTAGAAGCAAGCACAGAGACAGCTCCTAGCTTGGACCTGTGCTGTCCCGATGTATATATTTTCCAGTATCTAATACTCACTGTCAAACTGTATATGACTACAAAAGAACCTTAATAAGACTGACCTAAACTCGGCCCAACACCTAACTACAATATGAAACCTAAAAGGACGACAGCTGTCTGCAGAGATTAGGGTCAGTGTTTCATTATTACTGCACTGTTCTTGCTGTTCCATCCATGGAGATATTACCTCCGGACATGACTATTCCAATGCTCTCCTGTCTGGCTTTTCCTCCTCCACATTCTATAGACTCATCCGGAGGCCAGTCTCCTCGATCTGTTCCACCACTGTCCTCATAGAAGACGCCTGCAGATCCTGCAGGGAACAGTGCTAATTACCGTGCCACCATGCTGCCTTTGCGCAACTGTGCTGTCCACTTTGCTGTGGCAACATACACTTTACATACATGTTGCAGTCTGGAGCTATGGGTAATTATGGTAGAGGCTCCAACATCATTCCATCACTTGGGCGACCAGGAATCTCTCCCACTCTTACTGCCTGCCCCTGGAGATCATCCTGAGAAATACACATGGGGAACTCTGCTGTTCGCAATCAGGAGCCATACTGCAGGGTGAACAACGGGACCAGTAGTGACAACAGTCCTATCTTTAGCCCACATTCCCCTTAAACTTTGCTCTGACCTCAGGGGCCATGACTAACACGCTGCTTGATAATCTGCAGCTTACATTTGCTTGTAGGTTTCTGATCAGTGGGACTGCTAATTGCAGTCAGCAATGTCTTGTATTAAGATTCAAATGAGCAGGATGAGCTCACTGTGTTAACATGGGCACATTACTGGCTTGGATTGTTAAATCCCTGCCCCCCCCACCACCACCTCACCCCACCCCACTCCATGTAGCTGACACACGCGTGTGTGAGACATTAATCTCACATGGTTAGATAGTAGCAAACCGACAACCCGTGTTGCACTCCACTTGACCAATAGGAAGGCACATTAGGGTAGAGTGTAAAATGATTGGCCAATTCAATCTGCCCCATGTTCCCGGTCTCCAACATTGAACAATTTGGACCCCAGTTACTAACTAGTTGTGGTTCCGTGCTAGTGCTGTCACCTCAGTGTCAGATAGCATTGAGTTCAATTTCCACTCCAGCGACCTGAGCACTTATTCCAAGCTGATACTCCAGTGCAGTGCTGAGGGTGCCCTGCATTGTCGGCGGTAGCAACTTTCCATTGAGATATTTGAATATGCTCTGTACTCTGCCTACTAAGGATAACCAAACTCATTCAATCAGCTTGCATTTGCAAGACAAATCTACTGTTAGATTGTGTGTACGATCCATTCATTCCTCCAAATAAACCATGGGCACTTGGTATGATTTTAAAGAAATGATTTATTGAATGTAACTTGAAATTAACATAACAGAAATAAAAGAAGATTACTTGAGAGAGAGGAAGAGAGAGAGAGGAAGAGTTGGGGACTGACTTCGCAGCCAGACCCAAAACTCTTGCAGCATTCGACTGAACAACTAAAAAACAGACAGCTGCTACTAACAATATAACAGTTTGGTTATCTTTTGGTATTAAAATACTAGGTATAAGCTGTCTCCAGCTTCCAAAAACAATTCACATCTGTGCGACCATGAAAGCTTTTGTTTATGCAAACCTTTGCTTGCCTTGTACTTTCACATATAGTTAATTTCTAAGCTCAAAACCCAGAATTCCAAGCTGAGTTTTAAAATGTGGCCGAGTTAGCTTAAGTTAGCTTTAAAGCACAATCAGTTACATAGGCAGAAATAGCTTAAAATGAAGCCTTTTAACCAAGGCAAACCATACAGAGGATCCCACATTTTGCTTCAGTGTTTGGGCAGCAATTGCTAAACAACCCTGAGTGTGCTGATAGCAATACTAACAACCAATTTAAAATAACGAGTTGGGTTTGTAATGAGGCACAACGACAATTACAGCACAGGAACAGGCCCTTCAGCCCTCCAAGCCTGCACCGACCATGCAACCCGACTTAATTAAAACCCCTACCCTTCCAGGGAACATATCCCTCTATTCCCATCCTATTCATGTATTTGTCAAGACGCCCCTTAAAATTCACTACCGTATCCCCTTCGACTACCTCCCCCGGCAACGAGTTCCAGGCACCCACTACTCTCTGTGTAAAAAGCTGCCTCGTACATCTCCTTTAAACCTTGCCCCTCGCACCTTAAACCTGTGCCCCCTAGTAATTGACTCTTCCACCCTGGGAAAAAGCTTCTGACTATCCACTCTGTCCATGCCTCTCATAATTTAAGCTCATTTATGCTTATTAGAAATAACATGCAGGGACCCATTTTCAACAAACAAAAGCAATATCTTCAGGTCTTGCATTTTCTTTTGAATTTTGAATTGGTGTTTGAGGAGCCTATAGCACCTTGCCACCCCTCCCCCCCCGCCCCCCGCCCCCCGCCATTTCTTTCTCCATGGCAATGCCTCAGCCAATCAGAGTTGACTTGCCAACCATTCACGATCCTTTTGCTCCTGTGGTATAAATTGTGATTGTTTGAAATTTGGCATTCTTGTGTTTGCCATGATGAGTGCAAGATGAAAAACTTCAGCAACAGATCTCTGTGTATGGAATTCTCACCCCTGAGTATTGAGGAGACCGAACGTTCCTCAAGCTCCAATCTCACTGCCTGGTTCCCTGCTGTGTTTCTAATAAAGACAACCACTCTCCCTGTGCTGAGCATCAATGGTTACTGACTTTCTGAGTCCGGGAAGCAGCTTAATCAGAAAATGACTTGAGATTGTGTTTTTTTATATGTGTGAACTGTGTGGATTGAAGTTATGTGCCTGAAATCCCAAACAATGTACCCTAGCAGCTAACTAGCTTCCTGTGCAACCGTATCCAAAATCGGACCTGTGATCGCAAGTCACCATCTTTAAAGGCTGTGCTGGGATAACAACAACTTGCATTGATATAGCGCCTCTAACCCAATAAAATGTCCCGGCGTGCTTCATGGGTGCATCATGCATCAAAAATCTGAGGCTGAGTCACATCAGCAGATATTTGGTTGGGTGACCTTGGTCGAAGAGATTGTAGAATGTAGGAGGAGAGGGAGGTAGAGAGTTTGGAGATGTTTAGATGGAGGCTGGGGCCTGGCCAGGAGAGTGTGGGGTTTGGAAAGTATTACATTGAGTCTACCCTTCGCCATTCCCGACCACTTCTGATAACAGGGACGGACACGGTCAGATTCCCCCTCCTCCTACAGCACCAAAAAACCAACATGACATCTGGCCTTGCCCCTTGACTTCCCCACCTCTGGTGTGGTTAGTGTCAGCGGTGCAGCAGTAACCAGTCTCACCCTCAATAACCAGCACCCCATGGATTCTGAGGCCTTGATAGGTTTAAATCATCACAGTATTACTACAGATTATCACAGTATTATCACAGATTTTCACAATAACTTCATTGCAGTGTTAATGTAAGCCTACTTGTGACTAATAAATAAACTTTTAAAGCCCAGGCAGTTCTGTACCAGTGCTTGCTGTGTGCATTTAACTGATACAGTGCGTTGGTTTGCCTGAATGTTGTAACCTGGCTCCAATATTCAAGGAGAGGGGAGGTTTGGTAATGTGGGACTGATCCATGCTGCTAACAGGGATTCTCTCTCTCTCTCTCCAGGCTATGAAGGTCCTTTCTAAAAAGAAGCTGATGAAACAGTACGGATTTCCACGTAAGTGTACAATGGAAACATTTTCAGACACCAGTGAGCTTGGATTTCTCAATGAGATTCCATTCTGACACAATTTGCCTAATTTTCAGCGTTTGGTGTTTCGATTGCAGCGTTTAGCATACAAATAGGCGGGTGTCACAGAATAGGATCAATGGGCCTTTCATGTAGCTGTCTCTGAAAAAGAAATGGATTTCTCACAGTACCTGCAGCTGAGTGTGGGAGCTTCACGAGTAGAGGAATAATGTAAAATCCTGTCAGTCTGATAACAATGGTTAGAAACACAGAAAACCACAGCACAAAACAGGCCCTTCGGCCCACAAGTTGTGCCGAACATATCCCTACCTTTTAGGCCTACCTATAACCCTCCATCCTATTAAGTCCCATGTACTCATCCAGGAGTCTCTTAAAACACCCTATTGAGTTTGCCTCCACCACCACTGACGGCAGCCAATTCCACTCGCCCACCACCCTCTGTGTGAAAAACTTCCCCCTAACATTTCCCCTGTACCTACACCCCAGCACCTTAAACCTGTGTCCTCTCGTAGCAGCCATTTCCACCCTGGGAAAAAGCCTCTGAGAGTCCACCCGATCTATGCCTCTCAACATCTTATATACCTCTATTAGGTCTCCTCTCATCCTACGTCTCTCCAAGGAGAAAAGACCGAGCTCCCTCAGCCTATCCTCATAAGGCATGCCACTCAATCCAGGCAACATCCTTGTAAATCGCCTCTGCACCCTTTCAATCTTTTCCACATCCTTCCTGTAATGAGGAGACCAGAACTGAGCACAGTACTCCAAGTGGGGTCTGACGAGGGTCTTATATAGCTGCATCATTATCCTCGGACTCCTAAACTCAATCCCTCGATTGATAAAGGCCAGCACACCATACGCCTTCTTAACCACCTCCTCCACCTGATTTTAGAGTCCTATGGACCCGGACCCCAAGGTCCTTCTGATCCTCTACAGTACTAAGAGTCTTTCCCTTTATATTGTACTCCTTCATCCCATTTGACCTGCCAAAATGGACCACGACGCATTTATCTGGGTTGAAGTCCATCTGCCACTTCTCCGCCCAGTCTCACATCCTATCTATGTCCCTCTGTAACTTCTGACATCCCTCCAGACTATCCACAACCCCACCAACCTTCGTGTCGTCGGCAAACTTACCAACCCATCCCTCCACTTCCTCATCCAGGTCATTTATGAAAATGACAAACAGCAAGGGTCCCAGAACAGATCCCTGGGGCACACCACTGGTGACCGACCTCCATTTAGAAAAAGACCCATCTATACCCACTCTCTGCCTCCTTTGGGCAAGCCAGTTCTGGATCCACAGGGGGGCAGCAGCCCCTTGGATCCCATGCCCTCTCACTTTTTCTAGAAGCCTTGCATGGGGGACCTTATCGAACGCCTTGCTAAAACCATATAAACCACATCTACCGCTTTCCCTTCGTCAATGTGTTTAGTCACATTTTCGAAGAACTCCACCAGGCTCGTAAGGCACAATCTGCCTTTGACAAAGCCATGCTGAGTATTCTTGAGCATACTAAACCTCTCTAAATGCTCATAAATCCTGTCCCTCAGGATCTTCTCCATAACACCAACATATCGTACACCCGGGTCAAACTGTGAAAAACCATTCAAACTGCAAGGAACATTAGTTCCACTAACCAGCCCCACCGCAACCAACCAGCCCCACCGCAACCAACCAGCCCCACCGCAACCAACCAGCCCCACTGCAACAGTAATTAGCACTGCTGCCTCACAATGCCAGGGACCCGGGTTCAATTCTCCCATGTCTGCGTGGGTTTCCTCCGGGTGCTCCGGTTTCCTCCCACAGTCTGAAAGACGTGTTGGTAAGGTGCATTGACCATTCTAAATTCTCCCACAGTGTACCCTAACAGGCTTCGGAGTGTGGCGATTAGAGGATTTTCATAGTAACTTGGTTGCAGTGTTAATGTAAGCCTACTTGCGACACGAATAAATAAACTGATCAGTCACACCATCACTAACCAGTCAGTTGGTAACCGGTCAACCACAAATAACTAGTCAGCCAGTAACCATAGAAACATAGAACCATAGAATCCGTATAGTATGCTAAACTGCTGCCTTATGGCGCCAGGGAATCCGGGTTCAATTCTGGCTGTGACTCGCTGTCAGTGTGGAGTCCCCCCCACACCGTGTCTGCGTGGGTTTCCTCCGGGTGCTCTGGTTTCCTCCCACTGTCCAAAGATGTGCAGGATTGGACTTTAGTGTCAGGGGTTTAACAGGGTAAATACATGGGGTTACAGGGATAGGGCCTGGGCGGGATTGTGGTCAGTGCAGGCTCGATGGGCTGAATGGCCTCTTTCTGCACTGGAGGGATTCTATGATTTATTCTCTGATTCTATTCTAAGACCATTCGGACCATCGAGTCTGCACTGACTCTCTGAAAGAGCATCTTACCCAATCGCGACCCAATGCCCAGAGCTAACCACTGTTACACCCTACTGCCTATCAATCACACCACAAACAACCAGCCAGCCAGTAACCAATTACACTATGAGTAACTAGTTGCTTTGTAACAATGACATGGTCAGTGTCTGATCAAACTACAAGTAATCTGTCTCATCGTCAATAACCAGTCGAGCATGAGTGAGCAGTCAGAGTAACTAGTTTTGAGAATACACTTGTTTCCCAGGCAACCAGACACTGTGTATATGCTATTTTTTAATTGGGCGTATCTTCTACTCTCACCCAATTTGGTGGGCCGGGAGAGATTTAACGTCGACTGGGACATTAATTCCTTAAAGCAAGACTTTCACCTCCATCATGGGAGGAAGTACCGCCTCCAAGCGTTACCGGCCAGTCAGGTGGCCAGCAACTTGCTGGTCCCAACAGTGCCACCAGCAGCAGTGGCCACTACTGGAACTGCAATCAGTCCCCACAGCAGTCATACTGGAACTGGACGCAAAATAAGTAGGGGGTTGTATCGCTGAGGACAGGCCTGCAGACTCTGAGAGGGGGCGAGGAGCATTGGGAGTGAGGGTAGGTTGGATAAACGGGGGTTTGTTTGGAGCTTGGGTAGTGCATCTGATTGAAACTGGGGGCTCATAAAAGAGGCAGCATGACCTTTCCCCCCCAAATCCCAGGCAGCATGACCCTTCCCCGCCTGAGTCCCACCCATCGCTGGTCTTGGTGGCAGAGATAGGAAGTGGCTTTAAATGGGCATTATCTGGAGACTTAATGACCTTAATTGATACAAGGGCGGACGGGAACCACCCTAGTTAAACTATTAAGGCTGTTCGGATTGGGAGAAATGTCGCCCGCTGCTGGTTGGAGTCACACCTTGTACAAAGGGAGATGATTGTGTAGTTGGAGGTCAATCACCTCAGCTCCAGGACATCACTGTTAGCAGAAGTTCCTCAGGGTAGTAAACTAGACCCAACCTGGGGGTTGGTCATTGCTTCATCAGTGACCTTCCTTCCAGCATAAGGTCAGAAGTGTGGATGTTCGCTGATGACTGCACAATGCTCAGCACCATTTACAACTCCTCAGATACTGAAGCAGCCCATGTCCCAATGCAGCAATATCCACAAAAGATGCAAGTAACATTCACGCTGCACAGATGCTAGGCAGTGACCATCTCCAACAAGAGAGGATCTAACTACCTCCCCTTGACATTCAATGGCATTACCATCACTGAATCCCTCACTGTCAACATCCTTGGGGTTACCATTGACTGAACTGGACTAGCCATATAAATACTGTGGCTACAAGAGTGAACATAGTAAGAAGTCTCACAACACCAGGTTAAAGTCCAACAGGTTTATTTGGTAGCAAATTTGCTACCAAATAAACCTGTTGGACTTTAACCTGGTGTTGTGAGACTTCCTACTGTGTTCACCCCAGTCCAACGCAGGCATCTCCACATCATCGCTACAAGAGTGGGCCAGAGGCTAGGAATCCTGCAGGTATAAGTCACCTCCTGACCACCCAAAGCCTGTCCACCATCTACAAGGCACAAGTCAGGAGTGTGATGGAATATTCTCCCCTTGCCTGGATGAGTACAGCTCCAACAACACTCAAGAAGCTTGACACTATCCAGGACAAAGCAGCGGGCCAGATCAGCATCCCACCTACTGCATTAAACATTCACTCCCTCCGCCGATGAACAGTGGCAGCAGTGCGCACCATCTACAAGATGCACTGCACCAAGGCTCCTTCGGCAGCACCTTCCAGAGCCGTGATCTCTAACACCTAGAAGGACAAGGGCAGCAGATACATGGGAATACCATGACCTGCAATTTCCCCTCCAAGTTATTCACCATCCTGACTTGGAAATATATTCGCTGTTCCTTCACTGTCACTGGGTCAAAATTCTGGAACCCCCCCCTCCCCAACAGCACTGTTGTTTAAGAAGGCGGCTCACCACCACCTTCTCAAGGGGAACTAGAAACGGGTAATAAATGTAGCCTAGCCAGCGACCCCCGACCCTGTAAGTTAATAAAAAGCAACTTTGGCATAGGGCAAGCTGAATCACTCTCCCACGCAGGGGAGACACTCAGACTGTCAACAGGAGCAACTGCTGAAGAAGAAATGTACACAGATCCGAAATCAGAGCGTAACCTCAGCTGGTGTTTCAGTGCAGTACTGAGGAAGTGCAGCACTGTCGGAGGTGCCATGTGGTGTGATGCGCGATATAACACACGAGAGGCTGGATGTACTTGGGAAATAAAGGCTTTTATTGCCAACAATAACAGAGCTACCATATACAGTATACGATCCCAGGCTAAAGGGTCACCAGGCAGAGCAGTGACCTTTATACCTCTCCCAGGAGGCGGAGCCGACTGGGGTGTACCATAAGGACTATATTAACAGGTAGAACAGCCCAACCCTAACCCCAACAGTAACATATCTACAGACTCATAGTACTGGCCAGACCATGGCTCAGCACTACCTGGTGGGAACCAACAATGGTTCACTACATTCACCCCTCCTTTGAAAACAAAGGCCGGCGGAGTACAAAACACAGAACAATTGTTCATCTGTCTATAAGTTCAAACGGTCTGGGGGACCGCACCGTCGCTGTGACCTCCTCAACACCGGCGATGACACCGGTTCAGGCAATCGTGGTGACTTTCTCTCCAAGGCGATGTCCAGCGACTCCTCCAGTGCCTCACGGGCCGGCAAACCCCGAGGTGGTGACAATCCGCTGAACTCGGGCACGCCTTGAAGTGGCGACCATCTCCTGGACTCAGGCAAGCTGTACACGGGAGTAAGAGGGTTAAGTGGTGGTCCCGATACTGCCCGCGCGCCGTGTCAGGAGGGGAAATAATGGTTGGGGGGTCTCTAACAGGAGGTGTGGGAGCGACAGGGGTTTCCAAGCCCCCTGCTGGCGCCAGATCTCGAATCAAGACCGTGTCCTCTCACCCGTCAGGATATGCCACGTAGGCATACTGAGGGTTGGCGTGGAGGAGATGGACCTGTTCAACCAAAGGGTCGGACTTGCGGGTCCTAACATGTCGCCGCAGGAGGACAGGTCCTGAGTACGTCAACCAAGACGGTAATGAGGTCCCAGAGGAAGACTTCCTAGGGAATGAAAACATTCTCTCATGAGGAGTAGCGTTGGTTGCCGTAAACAGGAGTGAGCGTATGGAGTGGAGCGCATCAGGGAGTACCCCTTGCCAACGGGAGACTGGAAGACCTTTAGACCTCAACGCCAGTAAGACAGCCTTCCAGACTGTAGCATTCTCTCGTTCGACCTGTCCGTTACCCCTTGGGTTGTAGCTTGTGGTTCTACTAGAGGCAATCCCATATGAGAGCAGGTATTGCCTCAAGTCATCGCTCATGAACGACGAGCCCCTATCGCTGTGGATATAACGGGGGTAACCAAACAGGGTGAAAAGATCCCGTAATGCCTTGATAACCGTGGCAGCGGTCATATCAGAATAGGGAATGACAAAGGGGAATCGTGAGTACTCATCAACCACATTGAGGAAGTACACGTTCCGATCTGTCGAGGGAAGGGGGCCCTTAAAGTCCACACTCAGTCTTTCAAATGGACGAGTGGCCTTAACGAGTTGTGCCCTGTCAGGTCGGTAGAAGTGCGGTTTGCATTCCACGCATACCCAGCAGCTTCTGGTTATGGACCTGACATCCTCCACCGAGTAGGGTAGATTCCGGGCTTTTATGAAGTGAAAGAGCCGAGTGACCCCCGGATGGCAGAGGTCATTGTGGAGAGCCTGCAATCGATTCTCCTGCATACTAGCGCATGTTCCACGCGACAGGGCATCCGAGGGCTCGTTGAGCTTCCCTGGACGATACATGATATCATAATTGTAGGTGGAGAGTTCAATTCTCCACCTCAAGATTTTATCATTCTTGATCTTACCCCGTAACGTGTTGTTGAACATGAACGCCACGGACCGCTGGTCCATGAGCAGAGTGAACCGTTTTCCCGCCAAGTAATGGCGCCAATGCCGGACGGCCTCCACAATGACCTGGGCCTCCTTTTCCACCGCCGAATGTCGAATTTCAGGGCCTTGGAGGGTGCGAGAAAAAAAGGCGATGGGCCTGCCCGCCTGGTTAAGTGTGGCGGCCAGGGCGAGATCAGATGCATCACTCTCCACCTGGAAGGGGATGGACTCATCGATAGCGTGCATCGTGGCTTTCGCGATGTCGGCTTTTATTCTTGCAAAGGCTAAGCGAGCCTCTGGTGCTAGGGGAAAAGAGGTAGACTTGATGAGCGGACGGGCTTTGTCCGCGTAATTGGGAACCCACTGTGCGTAGTATGAGGAGAAGCCTAAGCATCTTCTCAGTGCTTTGACGCTAGTGGGCAGGGGAAGTTCGAGGAGAGGACGCATACGGTCTGGATCAGGGCCAAGGACCGCGTTTTCCACCACGTATCCGAGGATAGCTAGGCGCCACTTGCGGAATACACACTTCTCCCTGTTGTAGGTCAGATTCAGGTGAGATGCAGTGCGTAAGAATCTAAGAAGGTTGGCATCGTGGTCCTGCTGGTCATGGCCGCAGATGGTGACGTTATCCAGGTACGGGAAGGTAGCCCGCAGCCCGTTCTGGTCCACCATTCGGTCCAAAGCACGCTGGAAGACCGAGACCCCATTCGTGACACCAAAAGGAACCCTTAAAAAATGGTACAGGCGACCATCCGCCTCAAAGGCCGTGTATTGTCGGTCCTCTGGGCGAATGGGGAGCTGGTGATAAGCAGATTTTAAGTCGATGGTGGAGAACACCCGGTACTGCGCAATCTGATTGACCATGTCAGATATGCGCGGGAGGGGATACGCATCCAGCTGCGTGTATCTGTTAATGCTCTGACTATAGTCAATGACCATCCGGGGTTTGTTCCCATTCTTAACCACCATGACTTGCGCTCTCCAAGGACTAGCGCTAGGTTGGATGATCCCTTCCTTGAGGAGCCGCTGAACTTCAGATCGAATGAAGATCCGATCCTCAGCGCTGTAACGCCTGCTCTTTGTTGCGATGGGCTTGCAGCCTGGCACGAAATTCTGGAATAGGGAGGGTGTGGTAATCCTAAGCGTTGAGAGACTACATGTGGAGCGCGTTGGGCAATTTAGAGGCTGCGGGTCTCCCACTGAAAGCGGAGGGAGTGGCCCATCGTACTGCAGGGTTACACTCTTCAAGTGGACCATAAAATCTAGTCCTAGGAGTATTGGCGCGCAAAGGTGCGGTAACACAAAGAGCTTGAAGTTCTCGTAAACCGTGCCCTGCACCGTCAGATTGACCACCCAACTCCCTAGCATGGTGACAGACCGGGACCTTGACGCCATCGAAATTGTCTGCTTGACAGTCCGAATCTGGAGACCACACCGCTTCACGGTGTCTGGGTGAATGAAGCTCTCCGTGCTCCCGCTGTCAAACAAACAATAAATCGGGCATTTGTTTACCTGTATGTCCATTATGGACTTGTCGAGTCTGTGAGGCTTGGCCTGGTCCAGGATGATCGACGCCACCGTTGGTTCGTGGGCGCAACTGCAGGTAGCTGAGATGGTTGATGACGACCCCTGCTGGTCATTTGCGGTCGGTGCCGACCAAAATGGCTGCCCCCATAGGTCGCACGTGGACGATGGCGCCAAAACCTGCGGCCCCTGCAGGTCGCACGTGTCTTGCGACTCCGTCGTTCGGAATGGCGACGTCCTGGAATCGCACGTGGTAGAAGACCTTGAAGATGCAGAAGACAAGGAGGCCGGCTCCGGGGAGTCACACGCCGCACTGCTGTTCTTGGATAGAAGTTTGGACCGGCATACCTTGGAATAGTGCCCCTTCCTGCCGCAGGCGGAGCACAACACCGCTTTAGCTGGAGATCGCTGCCGAGGGTGTTTCACCCCCCCACAGAAGTAACACCGCGGGCCACCTGGAGCTGCTGCCGTCGTCAGGTCCGAGGCTGGGAACGCAATTGCGCAGTTTTTCGGTCCCGCTGAATGAAGTGGGGTCTGTGACTGCCCCTGCCACGCTGTCTCCACGTGGTCGTCGGGGTACATCGCCAGACTTTTGGAGGCCGTTTCTAGAGCGTCAGCTAACTCTATGGATTTAGTGAGATCGAGGTTACCTTGCTCCAACAGCCGAAGGCGGATGTACGACGAGCCGATTCCCGCCACGAACGCATCTCGAGCTAGGTCGTTCATGTACTGGTCTGCCGACACTGCCTTGCAGTTGCAGGCTCTGGCTAGCTGCTGAAGCTCGCACGCGTACTGTTCCGTCGTTTCGCCGGGTTGCCGCCGTCGAGTGGCTAGAAGGTATCGAGCATGCATCTCATTCAGCGGTTTGTTGTATCGCTTCTTGAGAAGCTCGAGGGCCCCTTTGTAGTCGGTGGCCGCACGGATCGCTAGGTATGCAGTGTCGCTTACCCTCGCGTGGAGGACCTGGAGTCTGTCGGCGTCGTCGGTGACCGCTGTGGAGGCGTCGAAGTAATCTTGGAAACACTTCAACCAGTGGTCGAAAGTGTTCGATGCTCCCGCCGCATGTGGGTCCAACGTAAGCCGTTTGGGTTTAAGCATTTGCTCCATGTTTTCTTTGTCGTTTTTTTTTCAAAAAAAAAGAATTTACTTGTTGGCAATAAAATTGATGCACGATATAACACACGAGAGGCTGGATGTACTCGGGAAATAAAGGCTTTTATTGCCAACAATAACAGAGCTACCATATACAGTATACGATCCCAGACTAAAGGGTCACCAGGCAGAGCAGTGACCTTTATACCTCTCCCAGGAGGCGGAGCCGACTGGGGTGTACCATAGGACTATATTAACAGGTAGAACAGCCCAACCCTAACCCCAACAGTAACATATCTACAGACTCATAGTACTGGCCAGACCATGGCTCAGCACTACCTGGTGGAAACCAACAATGGTTCACCACATGGTGGTGATGAAAAGTGCTATGTAAATGCAATTCTTTCTTTTAGACGGAATGATTGAGGAGGGATCTGGGCTGATATTAATCTTAAACAGTACCTTTCTCCTCAGTCTCATAGAATCATAGAATCCCTATTGTATAGAAGGAGGCCATTCAGCCCAGTGAGTCTGTACTGACCACAATCCCACCCTATTCCCATAACCCCCATTTATCCTGCTAATCCCCCTGACACTAAGGGGCAATTTAGCACGGCCAATCAAGTTAACCCGCACATCTTTGGAGTGTGGGTGGAAACCCACGCAGACAAGAGGAGAACGTGCAAACTCCCCGAGGCTGGAATTGAACTCGGGTCCCTGGTGCTGTGAGGCAGCAGTGCTAACCACCGCGCCACCCTCATCCACTTGAAAGATTCAGTCATGGGGAATATGAAAGGAACGCTAACAAACTGTTACTGCAGTCTTGGAGCTGTGCAGCCTGTTTGTTTTGACGTGCTTGTCATTCCTTAGCTGGATGTGCATTGTTCAGATTTTAACCTTCAGACAGCTGCCAGCCTTTGAGTTGGACTGATGAATGTTTGTGATCGGATTGCAATCTCAAACATTAGCAAACAGAGCACAGCGAGAAATCGAAACCAGCGCCTGATGAAAGTGTTCCAGCAATCAGCATCTGTCACCAAAGGAATCACATAAAATGCACTTTAAAAAATCTTAAATCAGGTTGCCAACTCCAAACATTACTCGCAGATTTATTTTAGAAAAATCAGCTTCTCACCATCTCTCTCACACTTGATGTAAAGAGATAAAAGTGAAGCGGGTTTAGGGAATTGCACCCAGACTGGCACACTCTTACTCCCACTGTGTGTTGGTCTCTGAGTGGTAGCACCAGAGGCCACAGCTCACTGTCCTACATTGAGCCATTGTGACAAAGGGAGAGAGCAAAATGCCAGAACTGAGCTTGCAGCTTGGTGCGGGACAGGTGACAGCGAATCAGAATCCATTCCAAAAAGAAGATTGTGCAGAGAGCTGTCACCTTCCCAGGGTACGTTTCCCAGCCGGAATTTAATCCCAGAGTCAGGAATAAACACCCAGACAGAGAGAGAGAACAGCCCCATCGAAATGGTTAAAAGCAAATTACTGCGGATGTTGGAATCTGAACCCAAAAGAGAAAACTCTGGAAAATCTCAGCAGGTCTGGCAGCACCTGGAAGGAGAGGAAAGAGCTGACGTTTCCAGTCCAGATGACTCTTTGTCATCTGGACTCAGCTTTGTCATCAGTACAAAGGATCATCTGGACTGGAAACGTCAGCTCTTTTCTCTCCTCACAGATGCTGCCAGACCTGCTGAGATTTTCCAGCATTTTCTCTTCCCATCAAAGTGGTAACTGGACAACAAAGAACAAACTGATGGAGTTAACAATGACGGGAAGTGTTGCAGATTGAAGTGAAATCTTTCCTGAATGCAGATAGACCTTGGAAATGCCTGAGATAATTTCACAGGCTGGTTTAACTGCCCTGTTCGACACCACAGTTAGTTTGCTACTATAAATATCTACACATAAGGTATCACACTGGGGAGGGAGGATTATAAAACTGGCTTGTATTTCCGCTCACTGTCACATGATCCTGGAACGCTGTTAGCCTTTCAGAGCAGCTGCCTGATGACTGGCCTTGTAGAATTTTGATGGCTGACTTGACTGACCTATGCCCTTGGAATGTTTGGGTGCAAGGTCAGGAATGGTCTCTGTTCCATTTCCATTGCCCAAGGATTCCTGGGGCTACACATGAGGATTGATGTGGGTCTGTGTTTGGGTAGAGCTGCATCCCATATATGTAACTGAGATAGGGACCTGGGTTCGATTCCCGGCTTGGGTCACTGTCTGTGCCTGCGTGGGTTTCCTCCGGGTGCTCCGGTTTCCTCCCACAGTCCAAAGATGTGCGGGTTAGGTTGATTGGCCATGCTAAAATTGCCCTTAGTGTCCTGAGGTGCGTAGGTTAGAGGGATTAGTGGGTAAATGTGTAGGGATATGGGGGTAGGGCCTGGGTGGGATTGTGGTCGGCGCAGACTCGATGGGCCGAATGGCCTCTTTCTGTACGGTAGGGATTCTATGATTCTATGAGAGGGGAAAATACCTGTTCCCCTCCCACCCCACCCCCACGATTTCCTATTGGAAAATCCATGGCATTCCTAAACACAGGAATGCCAATTTTAACTCTGGGTGAAAGGTTCATGGTCGGTTAGTATTCACCAACAAAAGTCTTCGACAATTGAACTCCCGGGCCTCATTACCATAAACCAGGCCCAACCTCAACTGAACCTAGCAGGAATACCACGAATGTTGATCATTGGGAGCAAAGGGAATGTGGAAGGAGACTTTGGTCTCTCTTGTCTGTGCTCTCCACAACCTCCCCTGCCCTTCCCCCAACCCAAGGATTCCTTGTGGGGCTTGGAGAAGCAGTCCTCTGTTACCTGGTCAGCAGGTGAGAGATCACAGCATCTGCTCTGTACAGACAAGCATCCCACGCTATCTTAATCTACATTGCTTGTACGATGCAATCCCTGAAATCCTTGCAAAATTTGGTTCACCACCCTTGAAAAATTCTGAGGGCTTAAGAAATGGCTGTCTGTGAAACTGCAAAAGACCCATGTGTGTATTAATAGATTCATCACCTGACCCAAGTTACAGACGGGCATTTGTCATACCTAAGTTTGAAAGATCTGGCCTCCTGACAACATTGTGAACAGAACCCCATGGTGGCAGAGTCTGGGGTGGATTACTTCCCAATACCTGATCTGCAGTTACCTTATTATCCCCCATCTTCTTGCACTACCCTCTGACTTTGGTACAACCACAATGGGGGTAGCCCGATTGCTCTGTTCTACTTTAGAGATGATGGGCCAAATCTTCAGCAGGATCGTGAAGACTGGATGAATGACTGAGATGTGCATTGGGACCCTGTGGAGGTCCTGACACATGGACTTCTCCTTAGGAATTGCCGGGATGTTTTAACATCCGATTGGCAATTCCCCTGCTCCTCAGGACCCTTCACGATTGTCTCTGAATCTCGGATATTGATGAGAAGATTTGGGCCAATATTCTCATTCTTGAGTCTTTTCAGTTGTTGCCCTATTTAGAACAGAAAGTAAAAGATGATGGAGGCCTGCAATAAACTGATCTTGTGTTCATCTAAACCCATACTTTGGTCTTGTATCTTTGAATCTGTTTGCTGTTTTCACTAAACACTTGAGGGTCCTTGCCAATCATGTTGCCTTGCATTGCGAATTTCACTTCTACCTGAAAAAGACTCGTTCCTGTTTGACGGAAGGAACGTTACCCAATTTCTTCCCAGCAAGTCTGGCTTTTCATCCGTCGCTACGATGATGGACAAATTTGCACATCGTTCCTTGTACGTGACTAGAACCAACACACTTTGCATTATGGGGATTTTCTCTCCTCCATAACTTTGATTCCATGTGTAATTTCTCCAGTTGATATTGACTCTACTTTCCATGGTGTAGTGATTCAAGAATCACGGTGACTGATGCCCCTTTGTCAACCTCCATGGGGACTATTTACCCAAGCTCCTTCCAACAAGACATGGACAATGATGCCCTGAAAATTTCTACTCAACATTGCTACACTTGGGATCGTATGGGTCTTAACCAACCATCGTCAATCTGGTGCTGTTCAGAAAATGTATACAGTGACTGCCTTATCCTCCAGCTTGCAATTTCTCCACTTACCATCTTCTGACATACCTTAGCAAGACGACCCTTCTTGTCGATGTCGCACTGTGCCTTCAGAAGTGGACCAACTTTGTGCCTAATGTTAGTCTAAACACCTTTTACAGGACTTTGCCATAGCACTGTTGCTACTAACTTGGTATAGGGCCTTCTGCTTACTCAGCTACAACTTGCTTCAGCAGACAACTCTGACTTTCCCCGAGTCACATCCTGCCATGTCCATGGACAATACTGTGTCAAATTTTAACTTTTCCAGCGTCCGCAACTCATTCAAATGCAGTCATTCTTTAAACCATACAGCTGTGCACAGGCCCCCTGATGGGGAAACACATGATAGGATGGAGCGTTAAAAAAAGAAATAATTGGATCTTGTCACAAAGGGACAGCAATAATCATGGGACATATGGACTGGAAAAATCAGATGGTCAAAGGTAGCCTAGATAAGTTCTTAGAATGTTTTTGGGATAGTTTCTTAGAACAGCATGTTCTGGAACCAAACGGACAGCAGGCTATACCAGGCCTGGTATTGTACAACGAAATGGGAGTAATTAATGATCTCATAATGAAGATGCCTCTACTAGATAGCAGTGACTATAATGTGACTGAATTTTACACTCAATTTTAGGGAGAGAGGAGTGGGTCAGAGACTATGTTTTTAAACTTAAATAAGGGCAAATATGAG